>NW_021963539.1:9862-82165 GCF_901765095.1 Microcaecilia unicolor | reverse complement strand
ACAGAAAAAGGTCACATTCTTCTCGTTCTCCCCTTAGCGCTTTGTTGAGTTTTTCTTTGAGTGCCTTGCCATGCAAGTATAACATTTTTATTCCTTACTTACCTCATTTAAAAAAATTTTTAGTTCCCTTCCTTGTAAGTTTCTGAGAATTTTCAGCCCTTAAAGTTTTATTTTTCTAATGACCAGGGCTTTTTTTGAGGGGGTACTTGGGGGTACTGAGTACCGGCACCTTTTTCATTGTCTGCTAAAATTGACCCATGGATTGCAAGTTTTAATGGAAGAGCTCAGGCTCTATACACCAATTCTTCCTTGTCATAGATTCTGTGACTGGTTGCAGGGGCCCTGGTTATTGTGGGGTGGGTCCTTCAGTGATCACCCCACCCCTGAAGGGTGGCCTAGCATTTGAGTACCAGCACCCTTTTTTGCTAGATAAAATGTACTGCTAATGGCTCTTTAGGCCTGAGCACGGCATCAATTTGAGTCTAGCACTTTTTTTAAAATCTCAAAATTGAAAACTTTAATCTAGCTAGTTCTTTTTTTTTATGTCAAAGAAGATCCCGAGTGGCTTCAAAATGTGCACCTAAAGTAATTGGGTGATTTCTATCACAAACCCAGACAATTGGTGCATCGGGTGTCTAGGACAGGACCATGAGGCTGATTCTTGTTCTTTATGTATGCAAATGCAGCTAGGAACACAGATAGAGCACCAGGTCCAGCAGGAGAAACTTTTTGGCTCCTCAAAGGCTGGTTCATCAACATCAGCACTGGAAGCATCAACCTCAATGGCTACCCAGACTGCTTCTACCTTTAGGAATACACCAGCATCAAGGTCTCCATCTCCATTGACAACACGTACGGATTTCACATCATCCTCAGACACTGAGGGACTGCACTGCTAAGTGTCGAGGGAAGTCTGAGAAGCATTGACATCGGCCCTCTTTGAAGTACGGTGCTGGGACTCCGGGGCATTGGCATTGCTGGCACCTGAGAAGCATCAGTGCTGACAGCACTGCTCCCTCTCCTTGATGGAGATACCAACATAACAGTCTACAGGTCTCAGCTTCTGGTTTGACACCGACTGTTCTCCAGGCTGTTCCTGAACACCCCCTCCCCCCCCCCAAGCCTTTTCCAATGCCTATGTTCAATGAACAGTACCAGGCTATGTTCTGGGAGAAGCTGGCACAGATGTTTCAGCTGCACACTGCTCAGGCATCAAGGGTGCTTGCATCAGCTGCAGCTCAGCCTCAACTCCTTCCTGAGGCCCAGGTTTTGCCTTTGCCTTGCTGGGCGTGAACATCGACATCAACCCATGTGGTACTGCTCTCAGCATTGGGAGAGGAAGCTGGAGGCAGTAATGAGATGTGAATGTGTGGACAGATGACCACATCACAGCCTTGCAAATCTCCTCAATAGTAGCTGACTTCAAGTGGGCCACTGACGCTGCCATGGCTCTAACACTATGAGCCGTGACATGACCCTCAAGAGTCAGCCCAACCTGGGCATAAGTGAAGGAAATGCAATCTGCTAGCCAATTGGATATGGTGCGTTTCCCTTCTTCTGTTGGGATCAAAAGAAATAAACAATTGGGCGGACTGTCTGTGGGGCTTTGTCCACTCCAGGTAGAAGGCCAATGCTCGCTTGCAGTCCAATGTGTGGAGCTGACGTTCAGCAGGGTGGGTATGAGGACGGGGAAAGAATGTTGGCAAGACAATTGACTGGTTCAGATGGAACTCCGACACCACCTTCGGCAAGAACTTAGGGTGAGTGCGGAGGACTACTCTGTTATGATGAAATTTAGTATAAGGAGCATGAGCTACCAAGGCTTGACGCTTACTGACTCTGCGAGCTGAAGTGACTGCCACCAAGAAAATGACCTTCCAAGTCAAGTACTTCAGATGGCAGGAATCCAGTGGCTCAAAGGAGGTTTCATCAGCTGGGTGAGAACGACATTGAGATCCCATGACACTGTAGGAGGTTTGATGGGGGGCTTTCACAAAAGCAAACCTCATGAAGCGAACAACTAAAGGCTGTCCCGAGATCGGCTTACCTTCCACACGGTAATGGTATGCACTAATCGCACTAAGATGAACCTTTACAGAGTTGGTCTTAAGACCAGACTCGGACAAGTGCAGAAGGTATTCAAGCAGGGTCTGTGTAGGACACGAGTGAGGATCTAGGGCCTTGCTGTCACACCAGACGGCAAACCTCCGCCATAGAAAAGAGTAACTCTTTTTAGTGGAATCTTTCCTGGAAGCAAGCAAGACACGGGAGACACCCTCAGCGAGACCCAAGGAGGCAAAATCAACGCCCTCAACATCCAGGCCATGAGAGCCAGGGACTGGAGGTTGGGATGCAGAAGCACCCCCTCGTTCTGAGTACTGAGGGTCGGAAAACACTCCAATCTCCACGGTTCTTCAGAGGACAACTCCAGAAGAAGAGGGAACCATATCTGACGTGGCCAAAAGGGAGCGATCAGAATCATGGTGCCTTGATCTTGCTTGAGTTACATAGTTCCATAGGTTACTGTGGAGCTTATTTTCAAAGGAGAAAAATGCCCAAAAAGTCATAACGGTGCATTTGGATAAATTTCTTCGCAAAATGTCCAAATTGGTATTTCCGAAACCTATTTTGCAGACATTTATCTATGCAATTCATTTGCAGTGTGTGAAAATCATAAAGGGGTGTGTCAGGGTGGACTTAAGGCAGGTTTAGGTCGTTCCTAACACTTGGATGTTTTACAGCAGTAATGGAATAAAACGAAAATGTCTAGGGCTACAACTTCAATGTTTTGGTCTAGACCTGTTTTTAGAACGAATGAGGCATAAAAAGCCCTAAATGACCAGATGACCACTGAAGAGATTAAGGTATAACTCCCTCCCCCCTTAATCCCCCCCCCCCCCCCCCGTGGTCACTGACCCCCCTCCCGCCCCTCTAAGATGTGAATAAAAACAGTACATACCAGCCTCTATGACAGCTTCAGATGTTGTAGCTACTTCTAGTAGAGCAGTCAGGAGGTCCTTGGAGTAGTGTAGTGGTTGGTGCAGTGCACTGTAGAGAGGAGGACTCAGGCCCATATCCTGCTCTACCTGTTACATTTGTGGTGGAAGTGTGGGCCCTCCCACACTCACCAAAAACCTACCGTACCCACATATAGGTGACCCCTTTACCTATAAGGGCTATTGTAATGGTGTACAGTTAGGGGTGTTGGGTTTTGGAGGTCTCAGTAGACAAGATAAGATAGCAACAGTGAGGTGTGAACCTGGGAGCTTTTATATGAAGTCCACTGCAATGCCCCCTAGGGTGCTCCATTGCTCTCTTGGGATGTCTGCGTGGCCAGTCTACTAAGAATGCTGGCTCCTCCTACATCCCAGTGGCTTGATTTTGTGCATTTTTGTGCAAGATATATATATATATATCTTGTCTAATATTGCTTTGTGTGAATGTTTTTGTATTATTTTTTAATGTTTCAAGTATTGTAATCCACTGCAAGAGTTCCTCCTGGATTGGTAGACTACAAATTTCCGTAAATAAATGGACTTTTTTGTGGCCCCAAAACTTTGGAATGACCTAACCTCTGCTATAAGAGCAAACATTTATTTTTCCAAATTTAAGTCACTGTTGAAGGCTTACTTTTTCAAACTGAGATATAAAACGTCATAATGGATACCTGTGTTACTGTTACAGAGTTCGTACTTACTTCCAATGATTGTGACTGTTCTCTTTCTGCATTCTCGGTGTGAATGATTGCTTTCCTATCATATTAATTCCATTCTTTTCTGAGATTATTAGCTGATTTTATATTTGTTTTGTAAATCACTGCATTCTGCAAAGACAGAAATGGTAGTATATTCAAATCTAAATAAACATTAACTATGTAATTTGCCTTGAGCTCAGATTTGGCAAGTAATATGCCTAAAATCCAAATTGATGTCACAACCCAAGGTTAAGTAAAAAAAAATGTCACTCCTGGTCGACTGTGACAAACTGAAGCAGTCTTGTTTTTACCTGAAGCAGTCTTGTTTTTACCTATTTGCATCTGTAGGACTTTTATTTCCTCCTTTTCTAAATAGATATAAAGTCAGATTAGCACTGGTTTGAAACTTGGGAGCATAGCTCAAATCAGCAAAACTTCCTTGAATTAATATGGCAGGTATTCAGGTTGTCCTTTGCTAAGTTTGAAGCCTGGATGACTGGCATTACATTTAAAACTTCTGCTAAGTCAAAATTTTGTCTACATGTATAATGCTATATACTTGATATATACTTTTCTAATTGTATTTTCTTAGAAAAATTGGAACTATGAGTTCTGTAGATGCAACGGAATAAAACCCACACTACCTTAGCTTGCCCTGATGACCTGGATTTCATCTGATGGCTGATGAAAGAATTAATTTGATTTCACCTCTCCTTTGGGCTTCTAGTACAGGTAATTCTTGTGCTCCAAGGTTTTGTGTACCATTGCAGCTTCTGAGATTTCCCATGTTTGTCGTCATCCCCCCCCCCATACACATAATTAAGATTGCAACACAGGTTTACAATTTACAGTTTTATTGAATTTACAATACCACTCTAACTGGCTATCAGAGCGGTGTACAAATCAATTAAAAACACATAAAAATTAGAAAAAGAACTACAATTTTGATAGGATAGTAAAATCAATCAGACAACAACAAGGATAGACTAAGGGACAGGGAAACATCAATTCATAAAAAAGAATAAAATAGTCTGTCTCTGGGAACCCTAATTCAAGACCCTAGCCAAAGGCATCAGAAAACAAGCAAGTTTTTAAATTACCTTTGAACTTTTTAAAAGAGAGAATGCTGCAAAGAGATAGAGGAAGCCCATTCCAGATAAAAGGAGCCGTAAAAAAAGAAGGCAGAGTGTCTAGTTGATTCAAGTTGAGCAGATTTAGGACCAGGAAGAACTAGGCGACGATCATTGAGTGAAGAGAAAAGTCTGAGAGGAGAATATGGGATCGTGAGACAGGATAGATAATCAGGAGTACCTAAACGGAAAGCCTTAAAAGCAAGCATAGCTACTTTATGAATAATAGGTTGTTTCACTGGTAACCAGTGGTGAGTTTTTAGAAGCTGTATGATATGATCATGCTGACAAGCATGACAAAGAAGACGAACAGCAGTATTTTAGAGTGTTTGAAGTTTTTTTTTATTATTGTTGCTTGAGGAAGACCAGCATATACAATATTATAATAATCGACACATGTTGTGAGCAAAGAAAGGATCGAAGCTTGAAAATTACTGTGATTAAAGTAATGTCGAATGGCCCAAAGTTTGCGAAAAACAAAAAATAACTTTAGTCAGATGTGAAATCTGAGTTAAAAATGTGAGTTCAGAATTAAAAACAATACCAAAATACTAAAAATGACTTAGTGGGGTGATTAATGTGCCAAAAAGATTGACAGGCAAAGAAGGGGGAGGGGGAAGAGATCATGGCAACCAACAAATGTCAGTTCAAAATGCTGATCCAGTCCTGGTTTTCCTCAAGGCTTGCATGGCAATGCAATTCTGATTTGTCTTAGAAACATAGGGTCTCTTTTATCAAGCCGCACTAGCGGTTCCTGCACTTCAATGCTGACGGAGCCCATTTGGAGTAAACGAGCTTTGTCGGCATTACCGCACCGGGAGCCGCTAGCACGGGTTGATAAGAAAGGCCTATAGTTTGGTCAATGTTCAACCCATGGTGGTCAGCATTCTTTTAAACGGTGACCGCCACAAGCAGAATTAACGCCTGATATTCATTGCTGGGCCATGTCCAGACACCAGCACTGAATACCCGGTGCTAATTGCAACTGCAGTGGGCACTGAATCTTAGCTTGGGGTCACAGTGGTCATTTTGTGAGTGGACATCATTTCTGCCTGTAGGATCCCCCCTGGATCACTATAGACCTTAAGATAAGCCTGGTGGGGGGTTAGAAGGTAGCTCAGGGCCAGATTTGTTTTTCTTCCCCGGGGGGGTGGGGTGGGGGGTTGATGAGGCAAAGGGATAGATTTCTTTTTCTCCAAGGTGGAGGGGAATTGGGATCAGGGTAGGGATCGGGAAGCCCAAGTGCAGTACTGCTAGTTGACTGGGCACCAGCCAATATTCAAATATGCCCAGTTTAGCAGCTAAAATTAAGAAAGCTGCTAAAATTGGGACAGCAAAAAAGCTGTCTGAATATGGCCACTAACCGGTTAAGTCCCAGCTCCTCCCAGGCCCTGCCCAAGCTCCACCCACGGACTGCCCCAGATCTACCTGGACAGTGCAGGAGCGGTCTGTGGTAATAGTAGCACTGTCAGGTTAAGTGCTGTTGAATATCAACACTTAGGCAGCCAATGTAGATTTAACTGGACAGGAGCCTCTCCTGCCTAGTTAAACCTTTTTGTATATTGGGCAGAGTAATTCCATGCATACAATGTGACAAAAGCTAAACTGGATCAGCTGCGTTAGTAACTCTTCTCCTAGCCCAGCAATTGCAATGATTATCCTTAGCTGAGAGTTGCAGACCTCAGCTCTCTTCAGAACCCAGTATAACTATGATCAACAATGAGATGTTGCTGCTTTATGATGGTGAGAGGTTTTCTGCTAGTACCTTTAAATGTTGTTTCTGCAGGCTTCCCTATCCCATCCAGCCTCAGGAACTGAACTCGTGTCTCTTATAAGACAATGCATAGTGCTGCTGCTAGACCATCAGGATATCTAGCTCTTTTAAAATTTAAGATGTTATTCACTTTCTCAAGACAAATGTTTACAAAAATATCAATTTTTACAATTCCAGGAGTGCAAATCCAACCTGAAACCAAAATTAATTTCCTCATTTTAAATGGCTCTATCCCCCCTACCTGCATTTCTACCCATATCCTTACCTGAGGGATCAACAAAATACAAATTGATAGGAATGTCTTCCCAATTCTCACCAACGGAGGACTTTGTTCTTCATTCAGATTCACCTTTCTATTGCTTTTCCCACCACTTAACCCTCTCCAGTGCCCTCTTAACCACCCCCCCCCCCCCCCTCCAAAGTACTCATCTGTTTTGGCTCTACCAAAGTAAAAAATAGATTTCATCCCTTTCAACTGCTTCCAGTCCCCCTTATGTTCCCCTCAACTACCCTGTCCTTAACTCCTTTCCCCTACTTACCTCCAGGAGCCTATTAGCCTATAAAAGTCCCCACTTGATCACAAAACTATCCTTTTTTTGCAAATCCATAAGTTTTTCTATGAGGCCTACATAGTCCAAACACCTTCAAGTGCTCTTCAGTGGGTGCTTTTGGGGATTTTCTATGAGCTTCTAGTTCACATTGTGCTGCAGTCACCCAACACCCAACCTTCACTAACCTTCAAGCTTCTTCCTTTCCGGCTCTTTTGTTAAAGACGTTTAGATATAATGCTTAGTTTCTCTTCCTTTCTCCCCATAGTGCATCTTCCTGCAGGCCATGGTAGTGGAAGTAGAGAACTTCTTTGGAGTTTACTTGCTCTTCTGCACCAATCCCAAGTTCAAAGGTCGCATTTACATTGGCTTTACTGTGAATCCAGAGCGGCGCATCACACAGC
Source organism: Microcaecilia unicolor (assembly GCF_901765095.1). NCBI lineage: Eukaryota > Metazoa > Chordata > Amphibia > Gymnophiona > Siphonopidae > Microcaecilia > Microcaecilia unicolor. Next base: position 74,615 of record NW_021963539.1, on the reverse strand, counting down.
ACAATGCTGGCAAGCACAAAGGTGGGGCCTGGCGCACTAGTGGACGCGGACCCTGGTAAATCACTGTTCCCCACTTCTTTCATCCTGGGAATCTGTCTATGTTTTACAGAGCTCCAGCCACAACTGCAGTAACACAAGAGTCACATCAGCATGTGGGCATTGAGCCTTGGGGGGGAAAGGGAGATACTTGGATCATCCTGAAACATTTGGAGGAAAGCAAAGGGGAAAGCAGAACAACCGATGATCCAATGAGAGGTTCTTTCATCAACAGAACAGAAGATTGTTAGCTAAATGTGAGGTCTGATAGTTAAGAGTTTTTTATTTGATGGCGGTAGGGATTTTTCAGTAATGAATTTCATGAAACAGGTTTCTCTAACTGCAGGGATGCCATATTTGTGGGTTGTTCTTGTATTCTGAAGTGGCATTATCCAAGCATGTAAGATGGAATGGTGATGTGTACAGCGGCCTTGAAACTGCTGAAGTCTTCTATATTTGGCACTCATATCACAAGTTCTTTTTATCTTCCTAGGGACATGGTACTGATCATTCATGGCTTCCCTTCTGACATTGCAGCACTGCGGGTAAGGAGAACTTTGCCATTTCAAGATATCATCCCTCTGTGTCCCTTTTTTTCTTATTGTTTCTCACTTTTTCTTTACATCTTGTTCTTTTATTGCTGTCCGATTTTGAGCCTCTAGAACTGGAAGCCACACATTTGTAGAGTTTAGGCTTGGGTTTTATTAAGAATCAAACATATAAACGGCGAGTGACCGTACTCACTCGCAAATGCGCAGTAGAGACTTCCCTCTCTGCCCCACCCCCGCTTCAATACGTGATGAAGGGGCGGGCAGAGAGGGAAGTCTCTACTGGCATGCTGCAGACGTCGGAACCGCTCCCCCTCCCCCTCCCCCAGAGTCGCCGCCGCCTCTCCATCTGGCCCGAGCACTGTGAACTTACATCAGCACGCAGCAGCAGGCACATCAGCAAAGCTGCCATCGGGCTTCCTTCTCTGCCTTTGTCCCGCCCTCGCCGACGTTACATCACACGAGGGTGGGACACAGGCAGAGAAGGAAGCCCACCCCGACGGCAGCTTTGTTGATGTGCCTGCTGCCTGCTGATGTAAGTTTACAGTGCTGCTCGGGCCGGGTGGAGGGGCGGCGGTGGCGACTCTGGGGGGGGGGGCTCGGAACCCCCCCCCCCCCCATTCCAAAAGTAGCCCGTTTTCACGGGCTCAACGGCTAGTGGTAACATAAAAAGTGACATTCCAGCTTGCAGAGTTGCAGATTTAAACATAAAGACACTTGATCAATAAAGGTTTCAGTTCTAGCACTTACATTCAAGTACTTGCATCAGGTTCATTCCAGTGTGTCAGATTTTTCTAGGTATCAAACCAAGCACAAACAACTTACCTTTATCTTCAAGAGTTTACTGCTCTCTCATGGAGTCAGTGGTGTTCCGAACAATCCCTTTTGGAATCTTTGAGAACCAATCTCTTTCATCAAAACCTTATCTGAGACTCTGGACAAAGCTTTTCTGTTTTCTGAGCTTCTGTTTATCAAAGCCACTCCTGGCTCAAAGGCAGAGTTTTATTGATTGATTGATTGATTGAGATTCATTAACAGCCTTTATGAAGAGATTCACCGAGGGTGGTTACTGCGTAACAATAGTAAAATGAGCAAATATGAGTATAAATATAATCAATGAAGTAAACTTGGAAATATCAAATGAAAACCTAATAATAGGACTAACAGGAAACAGTATCAGAAATATACATTTTTAACAGTACTGCAGAACAATCATATAAAAGAAATATCATAAATGTCAGTACAATACAAACAATTCCATAATAGACAGCATAGAAGGACATTTAAATAACTTTCATGGGGCTCATTTTCAAAGCACTTAGACTTACAAAGTTCCATAGGGCATTTTCGATATGACATCTAAGTCCGATGTTGGACGTTTTGCACAAAATGTCCAAAATCCGAATAGAAAAGAAAGTCATTTTCGAATAAGAAAAACATGTCTTTTTTTTTTTCTTTTAAATACTGTTCAAGGTTTTGTGCTTTGGATGTTTTGTATTTTGGTCCACTTTCGAAAAAAAAAAAAACGAATAAATGCAAAACGTAGAGATTCATTCCATTGGGATGTGTGAGGAGCCAGCATTTTTAATAGACTGGTCCCCCAGACATCTCTGGAGAACAATGGGGCATCCTTGAGGGCACTTCTGTGCACTTCATAAAAATGCTCCCAGGTTCACATCTTACCTTTGCTCCCTTATCTTGTCCCCTGAGCCCTCCAAAATCCACCCAAAACACACTGTCCCCCACTGTACACCATTACAATAGCCCTTGTGGGTGAAGGGGACACTTATATGTGGGTACAGTAGGGTTTTAAACAGCTTGGTTTGCTTTAAATATATGTTTTATCAGTGCAATTTCTAAGTCAGTTACTTTTTCTAAGCCAGTTGCTCTATGCTCCATGTCTGTTTGATTGAAATTTGTGTAATCTGATCAGCCTAATGTTGTTAGCTTCAATATTTAAAGGGGGTTTGGTATGTTGCATCAGTTATGATTGAAATAGATGATTGTATATCTACCTATTCAAGTATCAGTAAAGAGCACTGGATTACATGCCAGTTGTGCTGAGTGTTTCTCAATTGGGATTGCTAAATTCTTTCTAATGATACAACCATCAGGGTATATGTGGTTGCAACAGTAATAATTTAAATAGATGTATGTATATCCACCCATTCAAATAGCAGCATAGAGCGCTGGATTGCCTGTGAGTTTTGCTGAGTGCTTCTGAATCAGTTGTTTTCATGGTCACTATGTAGTTTTTTAATGATATCATCATCAGGGTAAATGTGATTGTCACAGAACAGTATGATGTTTTTAGGTAGTGTTTACACTAAAGTTAATTTCTATTAATTTCTATTGATTTGAGTTGCTATCTATTAGAACATGGAAATCCATCTAATACGCATGTTTCACTGATTCTTACTTTTAACAAAAAATTACTAAATATAAAGTGATTATTAATTTCAATGTTTTTAGATCATTGAATGTGCATAAGAGATGGCGATTGAGGCCAAGCATCGTGAGATTTTATTTTATTTATTTTATTTTGTATTTTTTAGTTGGTTGTATGACTACTTTTAGGGGTTCACTTTGCTTTTTACCCCATTAGGTAGGTGATATTTAGTATGTACGGTCATTCAGTTATTTTAGTGTTGTATATCTCCACCTATCTGTCTTATGCAGTTCTGTTGATATATATTTTGTGTTGATATTATTTTTTGTTGATATCTTATGTCTTGTATTAAAATTATTATTTTATTGCATGCATATTTAATCTGTTTTTAACTGATATTGATTTGATATTATATTTTATTGTATTATGTTTTTAGATTTGATCTGTTTTTATCTTATATGATTTGATTGTGTTTTTAGATATGTTTTATTATAAAATATATGATGTGATGTTTATATTTTATTCATTATGTATTTTTATTTTGTAGTTTTTTGTACCCCTGACGCAGCCTGAGGGCGAAATGTGGCCACGTCGGGTAACCTTGTAATAAACCACTTCTTCTGTTACCCTCCTGTTCCATTTTTTTGTCTTTTTTTGATCTGCTTTTTTTCTTTTAGTTTGCTATTTTTGTGGCAGATCTTTGCTTTTTTTTGTTTCTGTCTGCTTTCAGTAGGGTTTTGGTGACTCTGGGAGGGGTTACAGTTTCCACCAGAAGTGTGACAGGTAGAGGGAGATAGGAACCTGGGTCTCCCACTCCATAGTGCACTACACCGGCCACTAGACTACTCCATGGACCTGCGTGCTGCTCTAATAGACATTACTTTTAATATCTGAGGCTGTCATAGAGGCTGATAAGTCATATTTTTATTTACGTTTTTGGGGAGTGGGAGGGGGTCAGTGACCACAGGGTCCAGTGGTCATCTGGTCATTTAGGGCACCTTTTTATGCCTTATTCGTTCTGAAAACTGGTCTAGACCAAAACGTCTTGGTTTTAGTCCTGGTTGTCTTCGTTTTGTTCCATTATGGCTGTAAAATGTCCAAGTGTTAGGCACGCCCTAATCCCACCTTCAAAACGCCCCTGACACACCCCCTTGCGATTTGGACGCACTGCAGACGAATTGCATAGATAAGCATCTGCAAAATAGGTTTCGAAAATGCCGATTTGGACATTTTGAGAAGAAAAATGTCCAAATGGCACTTAATGACACTTTTAGGATGTTTTTCTCTTTCAAAAATTATCCCCTATGTAATTTTGTAAGTCTAAGTGCTTTGAAAACATGCCTCAATGTAACTTGATAAGTGTAAGTGCTTTGAGAATACGCCTTTATGTGAGCATAATACATAGATATGATGCTAATGTTGTTCCTAAAATAAAATGAAACATCTTACTGTGTAGCCTAGGGGCCAAGTGCAGATATATAGATTGGGGGCAAGATGGTTAGTACAAAGTCATTGGGTTAAATAGATGGGTAGCTAGACTCAAGGGAAGTTCTATGGAAAAATTAGTTCATACCTGGTAATATTTCCATTAGTCCCGACAGATCAATCCAGAGAATTGTGGGTTATGCCGTCTAGCAGCAGGTGGAGCTAGACAGAGCGCCAGAGCTCTGCCATATAGGACCCTGTGTAGCAGCCTCACTTTCAGTATTGTTGATAAAGCAGCAACGAGAGAGAAATCTCCTGCCTCTTCAACAGAACAACTCTGTAAACAACGAGAACTGATAGAACACTCAAACCTATGCATTGAAGAAGTCAGTCTGACATGCTGACGCCTGTGACGTGCTTTCCCAACACAAAGCGCATGCTTACTGGTTTTGAATATATCCTTTTGCTTTGACTTTTTTTTGTCAAGAAAAGTTTCATCATGAACTGTTTCTGGAAACATGCCTCACCTAGAGACCTAAGCAGACAGATAAAGATCACTGAGATGCAGGGTGGGCCTCTGGATTGATCTGTCGAGACTAATGGAAAGAAAATGATCAAGTATGAACTAGTGTTTCCTTCCATAGCATCCCGCAGATCAATCCAGAGAAAATCCAGAAACAAAGCAGTACTCAGTAGGGTGGGACCTGGCATTCCCTGCTGTCAAAACAGAGGCCCTGAAGGCTGCTTCCCTCCGGGCCAAAATGTCCAACCTATAGTGTCTAGCAAAGGTATGAACTGAGGACCACGTAGCAGATCTACAGGTATCATCAATAGATATGGCCTGTGCCCTCATAGAGTGCACCGTCAGATACAGAGGCAGAAGCTTCCCCGCCAAGATGTAATCGAATGACATGGCTTCTTTAAGCCACCTTGCTATAGTAGCATTGGACACCTGGTCACCCTTCTTGCTGCCAGCAAACAACACAAAACGATGATCAGACTGGCAGAACTCATTGATCACCTCCAAATAGTGGACAAGAATCTGACGAACGTCCAGACAGTGAAGAGCATGAAAGTCCTCCAGATAATCCTCTCTACAGAAAGAGGGGAGAGAAATCGGTTCACATGGAACCCCAAGACTAACTTTGGAAGAAATGATGGAACTGTCCTGATCGTGATCCCCACCTCAGTGAAACAGGAATGGGGGTTAACACCAAAGCGCCTGCAATTCCGACGCTCTTCTGGCCGAAGCCATGGCCACCAGAATATCACATCCTTAAGGGAGAGTTTATCCAACGGCTCAAACGGCATCCTATGAAAGGCCCACAGGACAAAATTAAGGTGCCATTCCAGGCAAATTGGTCACCTGGGTAGATGCAAATGATTAATGCCCTGCAGAAAATGCACCATGTCTGAATGTGCTGCCAGGGACGTAGCACCGCCACCTGGACCTTTAGGGAACTGAGTGCCAAGCCCTTCTCCTGACCATCCTGCAAGAAAGTTAAAATGTGAGCCAAGTATACTGATGATGGCACCACATCCCTGGCCGAACACTAGGATTCAAAGGTTCTCCAAACCTTCACATAAGCCGTGGAGGTTGAGTTCTTCTTTGTCTGAAGTAGCGTGGCTATTACCGCATCTGGATAGCCTTTCTTCCTCAATTTCGACTTCTCAAGAGCCAGACCATAAAACCAAAGCGTGGTGGGGAGGTGGGATCCTCCATGAGAATTGGCCCTTACAACAGAAGCCCCCTGCGGTCTGCTAGACGAAGGGGGTGGTCGATCTGAGGACCAACCAAGTCTGCATACCACAGCTGCCGGGGCCAGTCCGGTGCCACCAGAATCACGGGGCCTGGATGACATGCAGTGTGCCCTAGGAGCCTGCTGATCATTGGCCACTGTGGAAAGACATATAGCAGCTCATCGGTTGGCCAAGGCTGTATTAGAGCATCCAAGGCCTTAGCAGTGGGGTTCTTTCTTCCTTTGTCCTTTGTCGAAATCAGGTGTATTTCTGGCACCCCCCATTGGCCCATTACCAGATCCAAGAGATTGTGATTTTGTAAGTCCACTTGAGCATTTAGATTGCCCTCAGTGTGCGCCACCGAGAACCATGCCAGGTGAATCTCTGACAGAGAAGGGCTGACTCCCGAGTCAGTGGAACACACTTCGTGCCCCCCGCCTGTTGATGTACGCCACCACTGTTGTGTTATCCGAGAGAACTCGAACAGCTTTGCCTCACAGCATCTCCAGAAATGCCACCAAGTCCTTTCTCACCACCTGTAACTTCAAGCAGTTGATGGGCCACAACACTTCCACTCATGACCAGAGGCCTTGTGCTGTTCTGCCCATACAGTGGGCTCCCCAGCCTGATAGGCTGGGGTCTGTGGTCATCACCACCCAATACGGCGATGCGAGGGACGAGTCCCTCCCCAAGTTGCTCACATTGAGCCACCGGCATATGTTGAACTTGGTTTGCGCCGTCCACGGGAGGCGAAAATGGTAGTCGTAGACCAACGGAGACCAATGACTGAGTACCGACAACTGGAGGGGCTTCATGTGAAACTGGGCACCATGGCATCTACCTTGGATGTCCTGCTGTGGGCTCAAGATCTGCATGTAGTCCCATGATTGCAGAGCTGGAGCTGAAGCAGGCTGGAAACTTGCAAGTATAACTTTTGCTGATGAACTTCCGGCAGGAACACTCTCCCCACCTGAGTGTCAAACATAACCCCAAGATACTCTAGGGCTTGGGAGGGGGTTAGTTGGCTCTTGGCGAGATTGACTATCATCGCAGACAATGAAGGAGATTAACCACTCTGTCTGTGGCCTGCACACTCTCCTGCCAAGAGGATGCCCAAATCAGCCAGTCATTCAAGTAGGATTGAACCCAGATGCCCTTCTTTTGCAGAAAGACTGCAACAACTACCATAACCTTGGAGAAGGTCTGTGGCGCCGTTGCGAGACGAACAGCATGACTCAATACTGGTAATGTTCTCCGAGCACTGCAAAGATAATACTGATGGAGCAGCCAAATCGGGATATGTGAATACGCCTTTTTGAGATCTAGATAGGTTAAGAACTCACTGGGCTGAATGGACGCTATGATGGACCTCAAGGTCTCTGTGCTGAAATTCCTTCCTTTGAGCGCCTTGTTGACATGCCTGAGATAAAGAACGGGATGAAAAGAGTCACCCTTTTTGGGAGCCATGAAATAGATGGAATAGCGCCTCTGACCCATGTCCGCCGGGGGGGAATCGCCTGAACAGCCCCCAAGCACATGAGCTTGGGTAGAGTGGATCAGACTGCCACCCCCTTGATGAGAGCTTTGCATGGGGATTCCAGATAAATATCTGCCAGCAACCAAACGAATTCCAGCTTGTAACTATCCTGTATGATGTCCAAGACCCACTAGTCTGTAGTAATTTTGGTCCATTCCTCCAGAATGAAGGACAACCGTTCCCCGATGACAAGCTCAAAGGAATGAACCAAGACGGCTTGAGCAGCCCTGGCGGTGGAGGCTGCTGGACATCTGTCCCCATGAAAGGACTTCTTTTGCTGAAAACGCAGCTGCTGAAAGGAACTAGATTTCCCTGGCCTGTAACGCCGTGCCTCCTGAAACCTGGAATGTGACTGGGAGGAACAGAACAAAGATTTTGGCTTGTCCTTCAGTAACCTTTGGCCCTTATAGTCCCCCAAGTCTTTCACACTTTTATCCAAGTCCTCCCCAAAAAGGAGCATACCATGAAAAGGCAGCTTTGCTAGCCTTGTCTTGGAAGCTGCATTTGCAGCCCAATGCCTGAGCCAAAGCCAGCACCTCACAGTCACTGCCAAGGAGATCTCCTTAGCGGAAGCCCGCAGCAGATCATACAGCAAATTCGCCAAGTAGGCCGACCCAGCCTTCAACAAAGGCAGACATTGAATCAAATCCTCAGCCAAAGAAGCCTTCTGGACCCATCTCAAACAGGCGTGGGCCACATAAGAGCCACAAACAGTAACTTGCAAGCATAGAGCAGCCACCTCAAGGACAGCATAAGGGAGGATTCCAACCTCTTATTTTGCACGTCCTTGACGGCCATTCCATCCTCCACAAGCAATGTCACCTTCATAGCTGCGGTGATGAGAGTCCACGTCCACCCTAGGCAGTCGCAAAGACTCCCAACTTCTCCATAGACAACGGGTAAAGCCTAGCCATTGCCCTCACCACTCACAATCCTGCTTCAGGGGAGTCCTCCTGAGCCAAAATAAGGACCTTCATGGCAGCATGAATATGAAAGTTCTTGGGAGGTCTCTTGTTCTTTGACATCATGGGATGAGCGGTAGCCTAAGAGAGGGGTTCAGGTGAAAATATATTAAGGACCTCCAATGACCTGGCTATTATCGAGGACAATTCCTCCTTCCTGAACAGCCAAGCTGCAGTGGGATTGTCTCCCTCATCAGGGGGAGCTCCCCCTCCTCCAGTGGGTCAGAAAGGGAGTGGCCAGGGGCCCCTGAAAGAAGACCCTCTGACCTTTGATCCAATGGCAGAGAAAGCTCATCAACCTCTCTGGGGAGGTCTCAATGTGCCCACTTTGGATGCTGAGACCCAGAGATCCCTGAGGGGGTTCAAACCGCCTGAGGCCTCTTAAGGAGGTAAGCTTTCTGCATCAAAAACACAAATTTGGGAGAAAATGGAGCAGTGAATCCACCCCAAGAATCTAAATCGGTGCTCTCATCTTATTCGCCTCTTCTCACGGCAAAACTGCCAGCAGCTCTGGCAGACCAGCATTTGCTGGCTATTCAAAGATGGCAGCTGCCAAGGTCTGCAGAGCCCACCAAAATGTCCCTTGCTGATCCAGATAACATGCCTGGGCGCAATGGTGGTGAAACTCCGACCAGAGGAGAGCTGCGTGGTGAAGCACAATAAAGTTGCCACAAACTCCTCCTGACGCTGCTGACTGGCCCCCACACCGAGAGCTGTGGTTAACAGTTCAGTGGGGGCAGCCATTAAAACAAGAAAGTCAGTACTCTCAGTATTCCAAGAGTTATGCTGACAGAGACAGAGCAGGATGAAACCTGGTGCTTACATATTTTGTCTCCACAACCAATGCAATGGCTCCTTCAATATAATATCAGTTTCTGACTCTCTCATTTATTTATTTTTTAAAGAGGCAGGAGATTTCTAATTCACAGAGGCAAGGTAGCATAGCAAAAGGGAGACGGGGGGAAGGAGGGAGGAGGGACCTGGTGCCACCAGGTGTACCCCAAAGCCCACTCGCATCCTCTCAACCCCTATGCTCAACTGCACCTCAGAAAGACCAGGCTGCTGCTCAAGATCCTATATTGCAGAGCTCTGGCGTTCTCTCTGTCTCCATCTGCTGGTAGACGGGCATAACCCACAAGTCTGCGGGACACTATGGAAGTATCTAATATAATAAAACGCACCGTGAACGTTCTGAAGACAACGTTCTGTGAAGCCGGAAGTTTGAAGCCGGAAGCTTCAAGCTGAAGCCTTGAAGCCTTGAAGCCTTGAAGCCATCTGACGTCACTCCCAGTGAAGCCTTCAAGCCAGCCAGCCGTCTCTGCCCCGCCCTCGCCTCAAACCAAACAAATCGGGAAGCGAAGCGTCAGGGAAGGAGGCGGCGCTCCCGACGTAAAGCTAGACGTCGGGAGCGCCGCCTCCTTCCCTGACGCTTCGCTGCACGAACCGCCACGGAGGTAAAGTTAAAACGAAGAAGAAAAAAAAAAAAGGAAGCATGGATGCGAACGGGGGGGGGGGGGATGCATGGATGCGAAGGGGGGGCATGGATGCGAGGCATGGATGCGAAGTGGGGGGGGGGGGGAGAAGAGGGCGGGCCAGGCTGGGACATGGGAGAGAGAGTAGCATGGATGCGAGGGGGGGGTCATGGAAGGGCAAGAGGGGACTTGCTGGAAAAGGATGAATGGAGGCGGCAGGGGACAGAGGAGCATGGATGGGCATGGATTGGGAGGGCACGACTCAGGGACAGAGGGGAATTGCTGGAAAAGGATGAATGGAGGCGGCAGGGGACAGAGGAGCATGGATGGGTATGGATTAGGAGGGCAGGGCACAGGGAGAGAGGGGAATTACTAGAAATGGATGAATGGAGGGGGCAGGGGAAAGAGGGGCATGGATTGGGAGGGCAGGACTCAGGGAGAGAGGGAAATTGCTGGATAGGGAAAAATGGAGGGGCCAGGTGACAGATGAGCATGGATGGGCATGGATTGGAAGGGGCAGGACACAGGGAGAGGGGAATTGCTGGATAGGGATGAATGGATGGGACAGATGGGCATGGATGGATATGGATTGCACAGCAGGCCTCAGGCATAGAGGGGAAATGCAGGATAGGGAAAAATGGAGGGGCCAGGTGACAGAGGAGCATGGATGGGCATGGATTGGAAGGGCAGGACTCAGGGAGAGGGGAATTGCTGGATAGGGATGAATGGAGGGGACAGATGGGCATGGATGGATATGGATTGCACAGCAGGCCTCAGGCAGAGAGGGGAAATGCTGGATAGGAAAAAATGGAGGGGCCAGGTGACAGATGAGCATGGATGGGCATGGATTGGAAGGGCAGGACTCAGGGAGAGGGGAATTGCTGGATAGGGATGAATGGAGGGGACAGATGGGCATGGATGGATATGGATTGCAGAGCAGGCCTCAGGCAGAGAGGGGAAATGCTGGATAGGGAAAAATGGAGGGGCCAAGTGACAGAGGAGCATGGATGGGCATGGATTGGAAGGGCAGGACTCAGGGAGAGGGGAATTGCTGCATAGGGATGAATGGAGGGCACAGATGGGCATGGATGGATATGGATTGCAGGGCAGGCCTCAGGCAGAGAGGGGAAATGCTGGATAGGGATGAATGGAGGGGGCAGGTGACAGACAAACATGGATGGCCATGGATTGGGAGGGCACGACTCAGGGACAGAGGGGAATTGCTGGAAAAGGATGAATGGAGGGGGCAGGGGACAGATGGCCATGGATTGGGAGGGCACGGCTCACACACACACTCGCTTGGTGTCATACACTCACTCTCACAGAGAATCTGTGTCTCACACACACACTCTCTCTCTTGCCCACACACACACACTCTCTCACACTGTGTCTCACATACAGACTTGCACACACTCTCATTCTCACACACACTCTCTCACAAACACACTCACACCCAGACTCACTCTCTCTCACACACTCACACTTTCACTCTGACTCTCAAACAGTCACTCTCACATACACTCTCCCAAACATACACACTCCAAGGAAAACCTTGCTAGCGCCCGTTTCATTTGTGTCAGAAACGGGCCTTTTTTACTAGTAATTAAATAAGATAAGAGGAACTGATCTAAGATGCAGGGTGTGCAGCAAGCTAGTCCAGGTGCATAGTGAGTGGATAGTCAGTTACCACATGTATTAAAAGCTCAGGAGAAGAGCCAGGCTTTCACCTGCTTTCTGAAGGAGAGATAGAGTTAGTCATAGTTCCAGAGTTTGGGAGCCACACCTGAGAAGGTTCTCTGGTGGGTATCCCATTGTACAATTTCTTTTGATGAGGGTACAGATAGTGATCCTCCTTGAGAGGTCTCACAGGTGTGTAGAGGGCTAACGTATTCTGGCCCATTTTGTCTGAGGACCTTGAAAATCAAACATAGAGTTTTAAATTTAGCTACTGGTAGGTAGTGTAGTTTTTGCAGGAAGGGTGTGATGTGGTCATGCCACTTGCAGCCTTCTATCAGTCATGCTGCAGCATTCTGAATTAGTTGAACCTGGTGCAAATTCTTTTTGGTTTGCATCAGTAAGAGTTTGGGGTTTTTTTGCCCATTCCTGAGTTGCAGTTAGACAGGCAGTCAGTTTACTTAAAGCTGTGGGTAGATTGGTTCAGTGGGTATGAATAGTTGCACATCATCAGACTAGGTATAGAATTTTATGTCCATTGACTGAAGCAGCAGAGCCAGAGGCTTGAGGTAGATATTAAATAAAATGGGAGACAGTATGGATCCATGTGGCACCCTGCAGTTCAGCACCCAGGGTAATGTCAATGTGATACTTCTTACTGCTGTTTCCCCAAAATAGGGTTCAACGTGATGTACTGTAGAAGGGTAACACGGAATGACAGAGATCCATAAAAACCAACATAAATCATCTTAACAACACTTTGTAGCAGTGTTTTCCAAGTCCAGTCCTAGAGTACCCCCTTGCCAGTTTGGTTTTCAGGATAGCCACAATGAATATGCATGAACTTGATTTGCACACACTGCCTCCATTTTATGCATATCTCTTTCATGCATATTCATTGTGGAAATCCTGAAGACCTGACTGGCAAGGGGTACTCCAGGACCAGACTTGGGAATCACTTCTTTATAATACCATCATTACAAATACAGGCATCCAAAAAGGTGTGACTTTAACATCTTACAGAATTTCATATAGTTTTATTCAATCTGAATACATAATGGAAGAGAATTCCATAGAGGAACAAGAACTACAGAGAATATAGTATTAAATGTAGTTCTTTGTGAGATATATAAGGAGGATTAGTTGGATATGTACTAGTTATATATTTTTCTTGTATGAGAACTTTTATTCTGTTTAAGAGTTTTCTTGTAAAGGAGGAGTGGCCTAGTGGTTAGGGTGGTGGACTCTGATCCTGAGGAACTGAGTTCGATTCCTACTTCAGGCACAGGCAGCTCCTTGTGACTCTGGGCAAGTCACTTAACCCTCCATTGCCCCAGGTACAAATAAATACCTGTATATAATATGTAAGCCGCATTGAGCCTGCCATGAGTGGGAAAGCGCGGGGTACAAATGTAACAAAAAAAATGCATTTTTCTGAAAACAGGGGGACAGAGAGTTAATTGGTCCTGTAGCAAGAAGAATGGCCAAACATGAAACCATATCAATCAAGTTCTGAGAAGTGGAGCCATAAATAATCTGAAACAATAAGCAGACTACTTTAAACAGTATGCATTCATTTACAGGATGATGTGCTGTTACTGAACAGAACTGATTGTCTGTCTGACAAATAGGATTTGAACCATGTAAATACTGTGCCACTGATACCTGTTTCTGCCAGCCTATGCCATATTCTGATCCACAGTGGAGAAGTGGCCTAGTGGTTAGGGTGGTGGACTCTGATCCTGAGGAACTGAGTTCGATTCCTACTTCAGGCACAGGCAGCTCCTTGTGACTCTGGGCAAGTCACTTAACCCTCCATTGCCCCAGGTACAAATAAGTACCTGTAAGCCGCATTGAGCCTGCCATGAGTGGGAAAGTGCGGGGTACAAATGTATCAAAAAAAAAAAAAAGGCTGCAGAAAAATCTAGCAGCACTAGTATCAAAGCAGATCTCCTGTCATGGTTTCTGTGCAGATCATCAAAAAGGGACGTAAGAACTGTCTCCATTTCAGCTTCCAGTCCTAGCAGATTGCTAGTTCAAGGCCAACCAGAGCATTTTTAACTTTACAATTCCTTTTTGTTTGCTTTTTAGCTTTTCTCTCACTTTAGACTTTTGTTGAGGTATGTGTTTGGAGTTGTTAGGACTCTTACAGATGATGGAGCTTCGGGGGGGGGGGGGGGGGGGGGGGGGGGGGGGGTTACATTCTGATAATGCACCAAAGTGGATCCCCACTCAGATGACACAACTAGATGATCCTCTGAGCAGGAGCATCACCATACCTTGAAAGGAGATTGGATAGCCATAAATGTGTGCAGGATCTTACTTCTGGTGTACCAGTGGCAGCATGGCATTCTGGCTCCCTCCCGGCCTGATGCCTGTCTTGCCTGCCCTTGCTGATTATAGATCAGAACTCAGTTTCTCATGGCATTCTTTCTCATTTTGTTTTGTGAGAATCAGGAAAATGTATTGGTATGACAAAGTAATGTGTAAAAACTGAAGTGAAAAAAAGAGAATATTTAGTAATAAGAGTAAAATAAAATCATCAAGTCCAGCAGAGAAAAGTTTGTCAGTTTACAATTTGAATGAGGTGAGAATTTAGGGGTACATCTCCTCTAATCCAGTCTTTTTCTGTGGTACAGTTTGAGTGGGCATGGCAACACCCACATGCCTCTCGCCGTCTGACCCATGTGTCTCGCAAGTCTCGGCAGGAGTCGAGCTTTGATTTCCATGTGCGGGTGATGGCAAGCATGCTCTGTGTGGCACCTTGGAACCGCTTGCCACTGACAATCCGTTGGCTGAAGCAGGAGTACCGTCGTGACTTCCCTTCACACTTGGAGCCTCCTCTACACATGCCTCTGGCTTTTGGCCAAGTACGGGCAAAAGCATCATCCAAATCAAAGGATGGAAAGAAGAGTACAGAGGGTGGAGCTGCAGGGGACCCAGGAGAGGTGCCATCCTCTCAGTGGGACCTCAGTAGGCAGTGTTGCTCAGTCTGCTACCAGCGCTTCCAGGTGAGTTATTCCTTCAGCAAAGTTGAGGGATAGTGCTCCTCTTTAAACATCTCAGTTTACCCACTGCCAGAGACACAATGATTTCCCTCTACTCTTCACTTTAACTATTACCACAAGGTGGCAGTAGAACTCTCTCTTTCTCTCTCTCTCTCTCTCTCTCTCTTGCTCAAAGTAATTTCATAAACCTGTTTAATCTCGCTTCCACAGAAGCACCAGTCTGCAAAAATGGTTTTCCACTTTAAGCTGTAATGGCAGTTCCATATCATCAAGCTGATCAATCCATAGACTGGCGGGTTGTGTCCATCTACCAGCAGGTGGAGATAGAGAGCAAACTTTTGCCTCCCTATATGTGGTCATGTGCTGCCGGAAACTCCCCAGTATGTTCTCTATCTCAGCAGGTGGTGGTCACACACAGCAGCAGCTCTGGCTAGGCCTCCAAGCCTAATCCTTAGGTTTTGTTGAGGCCTGGGGTTGAGGGCTCTTTTGAGCAAGTGCAAACCTGGTGGTGCCAGGTCCCTCCTTTTCTCCCCCCTCCCGCTGGCTCCGTTTAAAAAAAAAAAAAAATTTTAAACGTCTTTAAAGGCGTTTAATTCGACGTTTCTTTAAACGTTCATTGCAGCTACTCACTGGGACACCAGTTCGTTACAGCTCGGAGCGGCAAGCAGGTAATTTTACCTTTTTATAGCGGGCAGGGGGTTCCCCGATTCTTCTCCTCGTGGCATATGGCGTCGGAGGGCGAGGGCGCAAAGGGTCGCTCCCCGGATCGCTGGAGCGCTTCTAGAGGGGATGCGGGGGTTTTACAACCTGATTCGCCCTTGATGGGTGACAGTTTAGTGACCGATGAATGTCCCGGTCGTTCCTCTGGCGTGGCGGTTTTTTCCTGCCATAAACGCCCATCCCCCGCTCCTCGCCTCCGCCATCTTGGCCGGCCACGCGGCTCGGACGGCTTCTTCGTGGGCCGCCCTTGAGGTTGGAGACATTAATGCCATGAACGCCCTTAATTTGGGCGACGGCACAAGCGGCTAAAGTTAAGCGCCGTTCTTCCCGCGCGGCTCCTTCGCGGAGTTTCGCGCCGGACGCCATTTTGGATGCGCAGCATGTCTCTCCCCCGCTATTGCGAGCGCCGGTTGAGAGTGCGTCTAGGGCTGTTGCCCAGGCTGCGGAAGTGCACAGTCTGGGGGGTTTCTCCCCCGAGTTTGTTTTGCTGCTGCATCAGGCTTTCCTCATGCAAAACGCTGCCCCTGCTCCCTCTTCTGATAAAGAGGTTGAGGTTCCCAGAGGTAAACGCCCTCGGGTTGATTTCCAGGCCTTGGAGGAATTTGTCTCCTCCGATGTAGATGAGGGCAGCGTGTCTGAGGTCTCCCAACGGTCCTTTGCGGATTCCTTGGAGGAGATAGATCCCCGCTCGGATGGAGCGGATGACCCCTCTGCAGCGCGGCTTTTTAGCCCAGAGGATTTGCCCAACCTGTTTTTACAGGCCATGGACACTTTGAAGATTTCCTCTCCGGAGGACGTCTCTCCCTCAGCCCCTGTTGGCTCTGCCATTATGCTGGGGACGAAGCGCCCGCCTAGATCCTTCCACGTGCATGATGCCATGCACACCTTAATTGCGGCTCAATGGGATGTCCCGGAAACGAGCCTTAAAGTGGCTAGGGCTATGTCCCGCCTCTATCCTTTGGCTGTGAGTGAACGTGAGGCCTATCTGTGGCCTACCGTGGATTCTTTAATCACTGCGGTGACTAAGAAAACGGCGTTGCCGGTGGAAGGTGGCACGGCCCTAAAGGACGCCCAAGACAGAAGATTGGAGGCGGCCTTAAGGTCGTCCTTTGAGGCAGCTGCTTTAAGTTTGCAGGCCTCAGTTTGCGGCTCCTATGTGGCCAGGGCGTGCCTGACTATGGTGCAGCGGGCTTCCCCCTCGGATCTTTCCTTGAGGGCTGATTGGCCGGCCCTGGAATCGGGCTTAGCCTATTTGGCAGACTTGCTGTATGATGTCTTGAGAGCCTCAGCTAAAGGCATGGCTCAGACAGTCTCTGCGCGGCGGTGGCTTTGGCTGAAACATTGGTCTGCTGACCACGCCTCTAAATCCCGCCTGGCTAGATTGCCTTTTAAAGGCAAGCTGCTCTTTGGGGTCGAGCTGGACAAAATCGTGACCGATCTCGGCACGTCTAAGGGCAAGAAATTACCAGAGGTCAGGGCTCGGGCTAGTACTCGTCCCGGTACCTCCAGAGGACGGTTGCTGGAAGCCCGTCGGTACCGCCCGGGCAAGTCGGGTTCCTCTGCCCCCTCTTCCTTCAAGAGGAATTTCTCCCCCAAGCAGCATTCCTTTCGCAGAGACCGCCGTCCCGGAGGTGCTCCCTCCGGTCCTCCCCCAGGGTCTCGTACCCAATGACGGGGCCTTGGTCCACGCCCCAGTGCAGATTGGAGGACGGCTGTCCTCGTTTCTGGGCGAGTGGACCACTATAACTTCAGACGCGTGGGTGCTGGAAGTCATCAGAGACGGCTACAAGCTAGAGTTCTGCCAACCCTTAAGAGACGGGTTTGTACTCTCTCCCTGCAAGTCTCCGGTCAAGCTGTGGCAGTGCAGCAGACCTTGGACAACCTGATCCGCCTGGGTGCGGTCGTTCCGGTGCCAAAAAATCAGATTGGCAAGGGACGTTACTCCATTTACTTTGTGGTTCCAAAGAAAGGAGGTTCTGTCCGGCCTATCCTCGACCTCAAAGGGGTCAATCGGGCCTGGAAAGTGAGGCACTTTCGCATGGAGACTCTCCGCTCTGTTATAGCGGCAGTGAAGGCAGGAGAGTTCTTGGCTTCCTTGGACATCAAGGAAGCGTACCTGCATATTCCCATCTGGCCTCCTCTCCAACGCTTTCTGCGTTTTACAGTCCTGAGACGACACTTCCAGTTCAGAGCCCTCCCTTTCGGGTTGGCTACTGCTCCGCGGACCTTTTCCAAAGTAATGGGGGTCATAGCGGCCTTCCTGCTAAAGGAAGGAGTACAAGTCCATCCTTATCTGGACGACTGGTTGATCCGAGCCCCCTCTTATGCAGAGTGCGGCAAAGCTATGGACCGGGTAGTTGCTCTTGTGAGCTCCCTGGGATGGATCATCAACTGGAAGAAGAGCCAGCTGCGCCCGACTCAGTCCCTGGAGTATCTGGGAGTTCGATTCGACACCCAAGTGGGCAGAGTGTTCCTGCCAGACAATCGGATTGTCAAGCTTCAGGCTCAGGTGGACTAGTTCCTAGTAGCCTCTCCTATTCGGGCTTGGGACTACGTGCAGCTGTTGGGCTCTATGACGGCCACGATGGAAGTGGTGCCCTGGGCCAGGGCTCATATGAGACCACTACAGCTATCTCTGCTGCTGCGCTGGACTCCGATGTCGGAGGATTATGCTGTGCGCCTTCCCGTGGACCCAGCAGTGCGCAAGGCGCTGAGCTGGTGGACGCAGACAGACAAGTTGTCTGCAGGATTGCCTCTGGTGACCCCGGAGTGGATTGTCGTCACGACAGACGCCTCTTTGATGGGCTGGGGAGCCCACTGCTTGGGAAGGACAGCGCAGGGGCTCTAGTCTCCTGCAGAGGCAAGTGGTCTATCAACCTCCTGGAACTCAGAGCCATTCGGTTGGTGTTATTGGAGTTCATCCCGGTACTGGTGTTGTAGCCTGTACGGGTCCTGTCGGACAATGCCACGGCTGTGGCCTATATCAACCGCCAGGGAGGTACCAAGAGCGCCCCTCTAGCCAAGGAGGCTATGAGTCTTTGCCAGTGGGCGGAAGCGAACCTGGAGCAGCTTTCAGCGGCCCACATTGCCGGAGTCATGAATGTCAAGGCGGACTTTCTCAGTCGCCATACCTTGGAGCCCGGAGAGTGGCAACTATCTGCTCAGGCGTTCTTGGACATCACGAAGCGCTGGGGCCAGCCGAGCCTAGATCTGATGGCGTCATCGGCCAATTGCCAAGTGCCGCGCTTTTTCAGCAGAGGACGGGACCCTCGATCCCTGGGAGTAGATGCTCTTCTCCAACAGTGGCCGACACAAGAGCTCCTCTATGTGTTCCCGCCCTGGCCCATGTTGGGCAGGGTGCTAGACCGGGTGGCAAAGCATCCCGGCAGGGTAATCCTGGTGGGTCCGGATTGGCCCAGACGTCCCTGGTATGCGGACTTGATCAGGCTCTCAGTCGACGATCCTCTGCGGCTGTCAGTGGAGCAAGGCCTGTTACATCAGGGTCCCGTGGTGATGGAGGATCCCTCTCCCTTTGGTCTTACGGCCTGGCTATTGAGCGGCAGCGTCTGAGGAAGAAGGGCTTCTCAGACAAGGTCATCGCCACTATGCTGAGAGCGAGGAAGCGCTCTACTTCTACTGCTTACGCCAGGGTTTGGCGTATCTTTGCAGCATGGTGTGAAGCAGGCTCACTTTCTCCCTTCACTGCTCCAATTTCTTCAGTGTTGGCGTTCCTGCAAGAAGGTCTGGAGAAAGGCCTGTCGCTCAGTTCCCTTAAAGTCCAGGTAGCGGCTCTGGCTTGCTTCAGGGGCCGCCTGAAGGGTGCTTCCCTGGCTTCGCAGCCAGATGTGGTGCGCTTTCTCAAGGGAGTTAATCACCTGCGCCCTCCTCTGCACTCAGTGGTGCCTGCGTGGAATCTCAACCTGGTGCTAAGAGCATTGCAGAAGCCGCCTTTTGAACCTTTGTCGAGGGCATCTCTGAAAGACCTGACGTTGAAAGCAGTCTTTTTGGTGGCTATCACTTCAGCCAGAAGAGTTTCCGAGCTCCAGGCGCTCTCATGTCGAGAGCCTTTTCTGCAGTTCACTGAGGCAGGAGTGACTATTCGCACAGTGCCTTCCTTCCTGCCCAAGATTGTTTCTCGCTTCCATGTGAATCAGCAGCTCTGTCTCCCTTCCTTTCGTAGGGAGGACTACCCAGAGGAGTACTCTGCTCTTAAATATCTGGATGTGAGACGAGTCATCTTCAGATACTTGGAAGTGACCAATGATTTCCGGAAATCGGATCATCTGTTTGTCCTGTTTGCAGGTCCTCGTAAGGGTCTGCAGGCTGCTAAGCCTACAGTGGCAAGATGGGTCAAGGAAGCCATTGCAGCGGCTTATGTGGCCGCGGGGAAGGTGCCGCCTATCCAGCTGAAGGCTCACTCCACGAGAGCTCAGGCGGCCTCGATGGCAGAGGCCGGATCCGTCTCCTTGGAAGAGATATGCAAGGCGGCAACTTGGGCTTCGGCTCATACATTCTCCAAGCATTACCGTTTGACTGTGGCTGCACGGGCGGAGGCCCGGTTTGGAGCTTCAGTGTTGAGGTCAGGGATTTCAATGTCCCGCCCTGGGTGAGTACTGCTTCGGTACATCCCACCAGTCTATGGATTGATCAGCTTGATGATATGGAAGGTAAAATTATGTATAATCATACCTGATAATTTTCTTTCCATTAATCATAGCTGATCAATCCATAGCCCCTCCCAGATATCTGTTCTGTTTTTATTCTGGTTGCATTTCAGGTTCAAGTTTAGTCTTCAGTTATTTCAGAAAGACTTCGTGTTCAAGTTCTTTCACTTGGATTCTTCAAGAGTTGAGACGAGTTTGTGTTACAGTGAGCTGCTGCATTCCTCTCCCCTCCGTTTTACGGGGCTGGATTGAGACATAAATTCTGCCGGCACTCCCTCCCGCTTCGTGCGGCTGTAGGGCAGCTTTGTACCCCTCCCGCTTCGGCGGTGTTAGGGTCAGTCAGCTCCTCCCGCGGTTGCGGTTGCAGGATAAGCCAGATCCCCCCGCATCGGCGGGTGTGGTGTCCCTCCCCCGCTCCGCGGGGATGAGCTGGACGGATTCCCCTCCCCCACTTGTGTGGGGATGAGCTGGGTTAATTCCCCTCCCCCGTTTCGGCGGTGGTGAGCTGGGCAGAGTGTCCCTTCGTGGGTGTAATTCTCTAAGTGCTGAGTCCTGCGGATGGAGCTTTGATATCGACATACTGAGGAGTTTCCGGCAGCACATGACCACATATAGGGAGGCAAAAGTTTGCTCTCTATCTCCACCTGCTGGTAGATGGACACAACCCGCCAGTCTATGGATTGATCAGCTATGATTAATGGAAAGAAAATTATCAGGTATGATTATACATAATTTTACCGTAAAGACCATAAGGCCCATGTAATCTACCAAATTTTGATTTATTTTACAGTGCCATAGATTGCAGATGATCTTTGGTTTCACCTTCAGTTCTTTGAAGCTAAGGACCCTCTGTACTTGTTCCATGACTATTTGAATTCTGTTACTTTTGCCCCTTCCACCTGCACTTGTAGACCATTCCACACATTTCCTGACCTTTCTGTGAATGAATGTTTTATACACCCATTTTTCTGAGAGTTTATAAAGCTCTGTTCAGTGCTGTTCAAGATTCCACTGCAATGAGGTAAGAGTCCTGAGTTTGAAAAAATGTGTTTTTCCTGAAGGTCTCTTGGTGAGAGTCAGTGGCAGCTGTGGGACTTGAAACTGGGTCTACAGATGTGGCAGCTCTGAGTGATTTGATGCTAAAGGTTGGATACTGAGAGCTAGTGACAGTAGTTGGAGGTGTATCACTTTCTTCCACCTGTTTGTTTCTTGTTTTTATCCACAGAGTGAGGATGATACCCTGCACTGCTTCCACCGTGGCTGCACCATGATAGCTCACTTGATTTGCCTGGCGGATGAGTTCCTGAGTGGGGAGCCACAGCATTTTATCCCTGTGGAAGGGCAGTGCCCAGGGTACATGGATTATTTATGACTGTGTAATGTGGTCGGGCAGGGGAGACGAGCCTGAGCAGTCCCTTGACAGTGCAATATCAGAGAAATCACTGTATTATGTATAAATAATTCCTCTTTGGGTGATTTCTGTATGTGTGACTTCTCTAGGACTCCCAGCTTACACCTGCTCTACTAATAACTGATTTTGCACATTATTCTCTGCAGCTGCAGGGATGCTTCAATTGTTCCTTCATGCACATTGTAGTCTACAACTGCAGGAGTGATCTTGAACTAATCCTTCTCACACATTGCAGATGCAAAAACACTATGCTGTGGGGAGATCTGATTCGGTACAAGAAAGGTTGCTATGGTGACTTGGAGGAAGTCTGCACATCCACACAGGTAAGAGACTGGAGTCAGGATGAGCGGGATCCTAGAAGGGCCTCATACTTTGGTTATGTGGGTAACTGATTCCTTTCCTTATCTGTTTTTAGGCTCATTGGGCTGATGAACTTCAGAAGTAAGCAAAGGGAAATCTTGAAGATTATCTCCTCTCTTTCCCATTCAAGTCTGCCACAGCTGCTGCTGACCTGGATTTTTCACATGGCACTTTAAAGAGAGAATCTATCCTCTTATTGCACCTGGAAATTTAAGAGCCAGACTGGTAGGAGCAACTGTAAAGGGAGAGGAAATTGACTGACGGGTATAGCCAGAGATGTCTATGCATGCATGCAGGATGGAGTTTGATGAGGATGGAATTAACAGCAGTAGGGGCTGGGAATGAGGTTCAGAGGCATAGACACAGAGAAAACTCATTCCTAGTTCAGGTCCTTAAAACATTGAAGTGAGACAGAAATCATATAGATGCAAACAAGTCTCACAGTATCTCTCTGCCTCATGTTGGCTTGTTCCTGAGTCAGGCTAAAGATTGGCAAACTAGTAATTTGACAGGGGCTTCCCAGTTCAGATTGCCTCCCAGGAGGGCTCCCTCTGATCTGTGAATTGAACTGTAGGGATTGGCTTTGTAAGGCTGAAGGAAGGCCTTCATAGTACCTACCATCTGCTACTAAGGCTTCAGGATGACTTTCTCAGAACTGAGATACAAGGCCCGCCACTGGGACAGTGGTACTAAGAGGATCTGAGGGGAGATTAAAGGGAAGCTCCTTGTTACAGCCACTGCTGTTTCATTTTTAACAAACGTTTGCAATAATGATAAATCTTTATTTTTTTATTTCCACAAAGTGGTGTTTTTAAAAGAAATGAATGGCAAATAAATGTAATCATGTTATAAAGCAGTGTTTCCCAGCCAATATGCCATCAGTCCTGATCAAGTATGTGGGCAACACAAAAGTCACCGCTGCCTGATGCTCAAATCCAGACCAGTAACCAGGCTCTGCTCAGTTATTTGCAGCAATAAAAGAAGCCAGCAGTGATTCTTAAATGTGCACAAGTTCCTTTCTAAGAACATGTATAGGTTTTAAACTAAATTCATTGGGGAAGGGTGAACAAAACCCCCAGGTAATTAAAATGCCTCAGACAAGTAAAATCTAAACACCTTTATAGAAATGGGGAAAAAAAGAACAATGCCCATAGTTAGGGGAACAAGGTTCTGGTTCTGGCTGTGCTGGAAGAAGCTAACTTGGATTTGGTGGTAGTCACAGAGACCTGGTTCAAGGAGAACCATGGCTGGGATATCATTATACCAGAGGAGTGGCATCATATGTTAAAGATAATATTAAAGTGAAAGAATTTGCTGGACTAAGGGTAAGGACACTGTGGGTTAATCTGGAAAGAGCAAATGGACAATGTATTTACAGTGGTGAGATATACAGGCCTCCTTCACAGAAGAGGTGGACCGAGGTTTAATTGAAGACATTCACAAGATTGCAATGAAAGGAGAAGTGATATTAATATGCCAGATGTTGATGGGACATCCCTGTTGTGAGCTCATCTAGAAGTAAAGAGATCTTGAATTCTCTACAGGAAGAATTGTTCCAGCAGTTGGTAATGGAACCCAAATGAGATGGGGCCATACTGGACCTGATGTTCACAAATGGGGAGAGTGTTTTTGGCATTACAGTGGGTGATCCTTTGGCATCTAGTGATCACCAGATGGTGAAGTTCAAAATTAAGACATGTTTTGAGAGGGTGTATTCAAAGATGAAGGTTTTACACTTTAAAAAAACTAATTTTGTCAAGATGGGGAATACCTAAAGGAGCTGCTAGCTGGACAGGAACAGCTTGGAGAAGTAGAAAAGCAATGGGCAAAACTGAAAGCTATTTTAGAGGAACAAACCATTTTGTTAGGAAAGTAAACAAAAGTAAGAGGAAAGGAAGGCCACGTTGGTTCTCAAAAGTAGTAGCTGAGAAAGTAAAGGAAAAGAGATTAGTCTTCATAAAATACAAAGCATCACAGAAAGAAGACAACAGGCTTCAATACCTGGAAAAGCTAAGAGCAGCTGGTAAAGTAGTTGAGTAAGCAAAGATGACAATAATAATGAGATATAGCCAATAAGGTAAAATTCAGGGCAAGACATTCTTTAGATTATGTAAGTGATAGGAGGAAGTGCAAAAGTGGCATTGTGAGGTAAAAGGTGAAGAGGAGCAATACATAGAAGCTGATAAGGATAAGTAGAATTGCTCAAGAAATATTTCTGTTCAATGTTCACAGATGAAGGGCCAGAAGTAGGACTACAGAGGGCAAAATGCTTATAAGAATGGATGTGTGGTAGACCTTGACCACATTTCAGAAGACGTTCATGAGGAGCTCACTAAACTAAAGGTAGTCAAAGTGATGGGGCCACATGGGATGCATCCAAGGGTTCTGAAGGATGTAAGAGTAGTTCTGGTGGCTCCACTGTCTGACCTTTGCAGTTTATTTTATTTGTAACATTTGTATCCCACATTTTCCCACCCATTAGCAGACTCAGTGTGGCTTACATAATACCGTAAAGGCGTAAAGTTCTTCTCTAGAGTCAGCAGTTGTCCCAGAGGACTGGAGAAGGGTGGATGCGACCCCTCTCCACAAAAGTGGAGGTAAGACTAACCAGTTAGTCTTATCTCTGTGATGGGCAAATTAATGGAAACGCTTATAAAACAGAGGATAGAGAAATTTCTGAAATCAAATGGATTGCAGAATCCGAGGCAGCATGGTTTTACTAGAAGAAGGTTTTGTCAGACTAATCGGATTCATTTCTTTGACTGGGTGACCTAACAGTTGGATTTAGGGGTGGTGTACTTACATTTTAGTAAAGCCTTTGACATGGTTCCACATAGGCAACTGATAATAAACTGAGTGCCCTTGGTCTGGACCAAAAAGTAACTGGGCTAGAAACTGGTTAAGTTTAAGAAAGCAGAGGGTGGTGGTAAATGGAATTCACTCAGAGCAAAAAGATGTTACCAGTGGTGTACTGCAGGGATTGGTCCTTGGCCCAGCTGTTTTTAACATTTGTCAGTCATATTGCTGAAGGGCTGTTCGGTAAGATTTGTTTCTTTATGGATAATACAAAACTCTGTGATAGGTTGGACACTCCTGATAGGCGGTATCTGGCAAAGCTAGAAGAATGGTCCAGAAATTGGCAACTAAGATTTAATGCTAAAAAAAAGTGCAGAATCGTGTGCTTGGTAAACAGAAACCCAAAGGAGAAGTACCATTTAGGAGAGGAAGTACTTCCATGCTTGAAAGACGTGCGAGACTTGGGGGTGATGGTTTCTGACAATCTTAAAGTGGCCAAACAGGTAGAAAGTGCAGTGGCCAAAGCCAAAAGGATGCTTGGGTGCATAGGAAGAGGAAAGGCCATTGGGAAAAAGGAGGTGATAGTGCCTCTGTATAAATCTGGTGAGGCCCCATTTAGAGTACTGTGTACAATTCTGGAGACCGCACCTTCAAAAAGATATAATGAAGATGGAGTCGGTCAAGAGGGTGGCTATTAAAATGTTCAGTGGTCTTCATCATAAAGCATACAGAGACAGACTCATAGGTCTCAGTATGAAACAGTGAAAAATATAGGTAGATAAAGACCCTATGGCCTGTCCAGTCTGCCCATTCGTGCCATCTACTCTTCTTATCATACTCCCTTAGAGATCCTATGTACTTGTCCCAAGCGCTCTTAAGTTCAGATACTGTTTTTATCTCCACCACTTGCACCACGAATTCATCACCCTTTCCATGAAGAAGTATTTCCTCAGGTTACTTCTGAGGTTCTCCTTCATCCTATTCACCCTCGTTCTAGAGCTTCCTTTCAATTGAAAGAAACTCACCTCCTATGCATTTATGCTGTGTTAGGTATTTAAATGTCCCTTATATCTCTCGTCTTTCTTCCAGAGAATACATATTGAGATCTTTAAGTCTGTTCCAATATACTTTATGACAGAGACCACTGACCATTTTGGTAGCCGCTCTCTGGACCGACTCCATCCTGATTAATCTTTTTAAAGTTGTGGTATCCAGAACTGTACACAACATTGTAAATGAAGTCTCACCAAAGTCTTATACAAGTGCACCATCGCTTCCTTTTTCCTATTGGCCATTCCTCTCCCTGTGTACCCAAGCTTCCTTCTAGCTTTCACCGTCACCTTATCTACATGTTTGGCCACCTTAAGATCATCTCATAGGATCACACCCAAGTCCCGCTCCTCTTTCATGCACAAAAGTTCTTCACCTCCCTAAACTGTACCATTCCCTTGGGTTTTTGCAGGCCAAATTCACGACCCTACATTTTTTAGCATTAAAACTAAGCTGCTAAATTTCAGACCATTTCTCTAGCTTCACTAAGTCCTTCCTCATGTTATCCACACTATTAGAGGTGTCTACCCTATTGCAGTTTTGCATCATCCACAAAGAGGCAAACCTTACCAGACAGCCCTTCAACATTATCGCATACAAAAATATTGTAAAAAGAACTGAACCTTCCATATCATCAAGCTGATCAATCCATAGACTGGTGGGTTGTGTCCATCTACCAGCAGGTGGAGATAGAGAGCAAACTTTTGCCTCCCTATATGTGGTCATGTGCTGCCGGAAACTCCTCAGTATGTTCTCTATCTCAGCAGGTGGTGGTCACACACAGCAGCAGCTCTGGCTAGGCCTCCAAGCCTAATCCTTAGGTTTTGTTGAGGCCTGGGGTTGAGGGCTCTTTTGAGCAAGTGCAAACCTGGTGGTGCCAGGTCCCTCCTTTTCTCCCCCCTCCCGCTGGCTCCGTTTAAAAAAAAAAAAATATATATATATTTTTAAACGTCTTTAAAGGCGTTTAATTCGACGTTTCTTTAAACGTTCATTGCAGCTACTCACTGGGACACCAGTTCGTTACAGCTCGGAGCGGCAAGCAGGTAATTTTACCTTTTTATAGCGGGCAGGGGGTTCCCCGATTCTTCTCCTCGTGGCAATGGCGTCGGAGGGCGAGGGCGCAAAGGGTCGCTCCCCGGATCGCTGGAGCGCTTCTAGAGGGGATGCGGGGGTTTTACAACCTGATTCGCCCTTGATGGGTGATAGTTTAGTGACCGATGAATGTCCCGGTCGTTCCTCCGGCGTGGCGGTTTTTTCCCGCCATAAACGCCCATCCCCCGCTCCTCGCCTCCGCCATCTTGGCCGGCCACGCGGCTCGGATGGCTTCTTCGGGGCCGCCCTTGAGGTTGGAGACATTAATGCCATGAACGCCCTTAATTTGGGCGACGGCACAAAAGCGGCTAAAGTTAAGCGCCGTTCTTCCCGCGCGGCTCCTTCACGGAGTTTCGCGCCGGACGCCATTTTGGATGCGCAGCATGTCTCTCCCCCGCTATTGCGAGCGCCGGTTGAGAGTGCGTCTAGGGCTGTTGCCCAGGCTGCGGAAGTGCACAGTCTGGGGGGTTTCTCCCCCGAGTTTGTTTTGCTGCTGCATCAGGCTTTCCTCATGCAAAACGCTGCCCCTGCTCCCTCTTCTGATAAAGAGGTTGAGGTTCCCAGAGGTAAACGCCCTCGGGTTGATTTCCAGGCCTTGGAGGACTTTTGTCTCCTCCGATGTAGATGAGGGCAGCGTGTCTGAGGTCTCCCAACGATCCTTTGCGGATTCCTTGGAGGAGATAGATCCCCGCTCGGATGGAGCGGATGACCCCTCTGCAGCGCGGCTTTTTAGCCCAGAGGATTTGCCCAACCTGTAGTTACAGGCCATGGACACTTTGAAGATTTCCTCTCCGGAGGACGTCTCTCCCTCAGCCCCTGTTGGCTCTGCCATTATGCTGGGGACGAAGCGCCTGCCTAGAACCTTCCACGTGCATGATGCCATGCACACCTTAATTGCGGCTCAATGGGATGTCCCGGAAACGAGCCTTAAAGTGGCTAGGGCTATGTCCCGCCTCTATCCTTTGGCTGTGAGTGAACGTGAGGCCTATCTGTGGCCTACCGTGGATTCTTTAATCACTGCGGTGACTAAGAAAACGGCGTTGCCGGTGGAAGGTGGCACGGCCCTAAAGGACGCCCAAGACAGAAGATTGGAGGCGGCCTTAAGGTCGTCCTTGGAGGCAGCTGCTTTAAGTTTGCAGGCCTCAGTTTGCGGCTCCTATGTGGCCAGGGCGTGCCGGACTATGGTGCAGCGGGCTTCCCCCTCGGATCATTCCTTGAGGGCTGATTGGCCGGCCCTGGAATCGGGCTTAGCCTATTTGGCAGACTTGCTGTATGATGTCTGGAGAGCCTCAGCTAAAGGCATGGCTCAGACAGTCTCTACGCGGCGGTGGCTTTGGCTGAAACATTGGTCTGCTGACCACGCCTCTAAATCCCGCCTGGCTAGATTGCCTTTTAAAGGCAAGCTGCTCTTTGGGGTCGAGCTGGACAAAATCGTGACCGATCTCGGCACGTCTAAGGGCAAGAAATTACCAGAGGTCAGGGCTCGGGTTAGTACTCGTCCCGATACCTCCATACCGCCCGGGCAAGTCGGGTTCCTCTGCCCCCTCTTCCTTCAAGAGGAATTTCTCCCCCAAGCAGCATTCCTTTCGCAGAGACCGCCGTCCCGGAGGTGCTCCCTCCGGTCCTCCCCCAGGGTCTCGTACCCAATGACGGGGCCTTGGTCCACGCCCCAGTGCAGATTGGAGGACGGCTGTCCTCGTTTCTGGGTGAGTGGACCACTATAACTTCAGACGCGTGGGTGCTGGAAGTCATCAGAGACGGCTACAAGCTAGAGTTCTGCCAACCCTTAAGAGACGGGTTTGTACTCTCTCCCTGCAAGGTCAAGCTGTGGTAGTGCAGCAGACCTTGGACAACCTGATCCGCCTGGGTGCGGTCGTTCCGGTGCCAAAAAATCAGATTGGCAAGGGACGTTACTCCATTTACTTTGTGGTTCCAAAGAAAGGAGGGTCTGTCCGGCCTATCCTCGACCTCAAAGGGGTCAATCGGGCCTGGAAAGTGAGGCACTTTCGCATGGAGACTCTCCGCTCTGTTATAGCGGCAGTGAAGGCAGGAGAGTTCTTGGCTTCCTTGGACATCAAGGAAGCGTACCTGCATATTCCCATCTGGCCTCCTCTCCAACGCTTTCTGCGTTTTACAGTCCTGAGACGACACTTCCAGTTCAGAGCCCTCCCTTTCGGGTTGGCTACTGCTCCGCGGACCTTTTCCAAAGTAATGGGGGTCATAGCGGCCTTCCTGCTAAAGGAAGGAGTACAAGTCCATCCTTATCTGGACGACTGGTTGATCCGAGCCCCCTCTTATGCAGAGTGCGGCAAAGCTATGGACCGGGTAGTTGCTCTTTTGAGCTCCCTGGGATGGATCATCAACTGGAAGAAGAGCCAGCTGCGCCCGACTCAGTCCCTGGTGTATCTGGGAGTTCGATTCGACACCCAAGTGGGCAGAGTGTTCCTGCCAGACAATCGGATTGTCAAGCTTCAGGCTCAGGTGGACTAGTTCCTAGTAGCCTCTCCTATTCGGGCTTGGGACTACGTGCAGCTGTTGGGCTCTATGACGGCCACGATGGAAGTAGTGCCCTGGGCCAGGGCTCATATGAGACCACTACAGCTATCTCTGCTGCTGCGCTGGACTCCGATGTCGGAGGATTATGCTGTGCGCCTTTCCGTGGACCCAGCAGTGCGCAAGGCGCTGAGCTGGTGGACGCAGACAGACAAGTTGTCTGCAGGATTGCCTCTGGTGACCCCGGAGTGGATTGTCGTCACGACAGACGCCTATTTGATGGGCTGGGGAGCCCACTGCTTGGGAAGGACAGCGCAGGGGCTCTAGTCTCCTGCAGAGGCAAGTGGTCTATCAACCTCCTGGAACTCAGAGCCATTCGCTTGGTGTTATTGGAGTTCATCCCGGTACTCGTGTTGAAGCCTGTACGGGTCCTGTCGGACAATGCCACGGCTGTGGCCTATATCAACCGCCAGGGAGGTACCAGAGCGCCCCTCTAGCCAAGGAGGCTATGAGTCTTTGCCAGTGGGCGGAAGCGAACCTGGAGCAGCTTTCAGCGGCCCACATTGCCGGAGTCATGAATGTCAAGGCGGACTTTCTCAGTCGCCATACCTTGGAGCCCGGAGAGTGGCAACTATCTGCTCAGGCGTTCTTGGACATCACGAAGCGCTGGGGCCAGCCGAGCCTAGATCTGATGGCGTCATCGGCCAATGGCCAAGTGCCGCGCTTTTTCAGCAGAGGACGGGACCCTCGATCCCTGGGAGTAGATGCTCTTCTCCAACAGTGGCCGACACAAGAGCTCCTCTATGTGTTCCCGCCCTGGCCCATGTTGGGCAGGGTGCTAGACCGGGTGGCAAAGCATCCCGGCAGGGTAATCCTGGTGGGTCCGGATTGGCCCAGACGTCCCTGGTATGCGGACTTGTTCAGGCTCTCAGTCGACGATCCTCTGCGGCTGTCAGTGGAGCAGGGCCTGTTACATCAGGGTCCCGTGGTGATGGAGGATCCCTCTCCCTTTGGTCTTACGGCCTGGCTATTGAGCGGCAGCGTCTGAGGAAGAAGGGCTTCTCAGACAAGGTCATCGCCACTATGCTGAGAGCGAGGAAGCGCTCTACTTCTACTGCTTACGCCAGGGTTTGGCGTATCTTTGCAGCATGGTGTGAAGCAGGCTCACTTTCTCCCTTCACTGCTCCAATTTCTTCAGTGTTGGCGTTCCTGCAAGAAGGTCTGGAGAAAGGCCTGTCGCTCAGTTCCCTTAAAGTCCAGGTAGCGGCTCTGGCTTGCTTCAGGGGCCGCCTGAAGGGTGCTTCCCTGGCTTCGCAGCCAGATGTGGTGCGCTTTCTCAAGGGAGTTAATCACCTGCGCCCTCCTCTGCACTCAGTGGTGCCTGCGTGGAATCTCAACCTGGTGCTAAGAGCATTGCAGAAGCCGCCTTTGGAACCCCTGTCGAGGGCATCTCTGAAAGACCTGACGTTGAAAGCAGTCTTTTTGGTGGCTATCACTTCAGACAGAAGAGTTTCCGAGCTCCAGGCGCTCTCAAGTCGAGAGCCTTTTCTGCAGTGCACTGAGGCAGGAGTGACTATTCGCACAGTGCCTTCCTTCCTGCCCAAGATTGGTTCTCGCTTCCATGTGAATCAGCAGCTCTGTCTCCCTTCCTTTCGTAGGGAGGACTACCCAGAGGAGTACTCCGCTCTTGAATATCTGGATGTGAGACGAGTCATCATCAGATACTTGGAAGTGACCAATGATTTCCGGAAATCGGATCATCTGTTTGTCCTGTTTGCAGGTCCTCGTAAGGGTCTGCAGGCTGCTAAGCCTACAGTGGCAAGATGGGTCCAGGAAGCCATTGCAGCGGCTTATGTGGCCGCGGGGAAGGTGCCGCCTATCCAGCTGAAGGCTCACTCCACGAGAGCTCAGGCGGCCTCGATGGCAGAGGCCGGATCCGTCTCCTTGGAAGAGATATGCAAGGCGGCAACGTGGGCTTCGGCTCATACATTCTCCAAGCATTACCGTTTGACTGTGGCTGCACAGGCGGAGGCCCGGTTTGGAGCTTCAGTGTTGAGGTCAGGGATTTCTATGTCCCGCCCTGGGTGAGTACTGCTTCGGTACATCCCACCAGTCTATGGATTGATCAGCTTGATGATATGGAAGGTAAAATTATGTATAATCATACCTGATAATTTTCTTTCCATTAATCATAGCTGATCAATCCATAGCCCCTCCCAGATATCTGTACTGTTTATATTCTGGTTGAATTTTAGGTTCAAGTTTAGCCTTCAGTTACTTCAGGAGGACTTCGTGTTCAAGTTCTTCTTTCACTTGGATTCTTCAAGAGTTGAGACGACTTTGTGTTACAGTGAGCTGCTGCATTCCTCTCCCCTCCGTTTTACGGGGCTGGATTGAGACATAAATTCTGCCGGCACTCCCTCCCGCTTCGTGCGGCTGTAGGGCAGCTTTGTACCCCTCCCGCTTCGGCGGTGTTAGGGTCAGTCAGCTCCTCCCGCGGTTGCGGTTGCAGGATAAGCCAGATCCCCCTGCATCGGCGGGTGTGGTGTCCCTCCCCCGCTCCGCGGGGATGAGCTGGACGGATTCCCCTCCCCCACTTGTGTGGGGATGAGCTGGGTTAATTCCCCTCCCCCGTTTCGGCGGTGGTGAGCTGGGCAGAGTGTCCCTTCGTGGGTGTAATTCTCTAAGTGCTGAGTCCTGCGGATGGAGCTTTGATATCGACATACTGAGGAGTTTCCGGCAGCACATGACCACATATAGGGAGGCAAAAGTTTGCTCTCTATCTCCACCTGCTGGTAGATGGACACAACCCACCAGTCTATGGATTGATCAGCTATGATTAATGGAAAGAAAATTATCAGGTATGATTATACATAATTTTACCTTGTGGCACACCACGTAACGTCCTTTTCCTGACAATGAGCTCCATTTACCACTACCCTCTGTCATCTTCCACTCAACCAGTTCCTAACTCAGTCGGTCACTTTAGGGCCCATACTGAGGGCACTCAGTTTATTTATTAGTCATCTATGTGGAACCATGTCAAAGTCTTTGCTAAAATCTAAATACACCACATTTAGCATTCTCCCTCGATCCAACTCTGGTCTCCCAGTCAGGACCTGTTGTCTTGGGGCCTGTAATCTATTGGATTCCAAAATTTTACTATTCTCTGTTTTAAAAATGTTTCCATTAATTTACTTACCACAGAAGTCAGACATACTGGCCTGTAGTTCCCAACCTCTTCCTTAGTTCTTCTCTTCTCTAGTCCTCCGAGACTACTTCTGACTCTAGAGAAACATTGAAAAGGTCAGCCAGCAGATTTGCTAGAACTTCCCTAAGATCCTTCAGATTTATGCCATATGGCCCCATCGCTTTGTCCACTTTTAGCCAGTCCTCTGAAAATCATTCAAGAATTACCACTCCTCCATTCCTATTTGTGTTTGTCTTCTGCAGTCCTACTCCTGGCCCTTCATCTGTGAACACAGAACAGAAATATTTGTTAAGCAGTTCCCTATCTTTATTAGCTTCTACATATTCCTTCCCTTCACCTTTGAGTCTCACAATGCCACTTTTGCACTTCCTCCTATCACATATCTATATAATATCTTGTCCCCGTATTTTACCATATTGGCTATTTTCCATTTGCATCTTTGCTTTCCTGACTACTCTACCAGCTTCTTTTAGCTTTTCCAGATATTGTCGCCTCTTTTTGTGATCTCACGTAGTTCATAAAGGCTAACCTCTTTTTTCTTACCTTTTCAGCTACTACTTTTGAGAACTAAAGCGACCTCCTTGTCATCTAACTTTTATTTACTTTCCTTACAAAAGGTTTGTTGCTCTTACTATAGCTCCTTTCAGTTTTGCCCACTGCTTTCCAACTTCTTCCAGATGTTCCCATCCAGACAGAATTTCCTTTAGGTAATCCCCCATCTGAATAAAATTCATTTTTATGACATCTAGAACCGTAACTTTTGAATGAACCCTCTCCACACCTATTTAAATATTAAACCACACCATCTGGTAATCATTAGATGCCAGATGATCACCTACTATAAAATATGTATACTTTGAAAGAAAGACAAGTGAGAGGAGATCTGATTGAGACATTTCAATATGTCCACAGCATAAATGCTTAGGAGGCAGGTTTCTTTCAACTGAAAGGAAGCTCTGGAACAAGAGTGCATAAGATGAAGTTGAAGGGGGCATAGACTCAAAAGTAATTAAGGAAATACTTCTTTATGAAAAGGGTGATGGATCTGTGGAACAACCTCCGGTGGAGGTGGTGGAGACAAGGATAATATCTGAATTCAAGAAAGCATGAGACAGGCATGTGTAATCTCTTAGGGAAGGAAAAGATAGCAGATGATATAGATGGGCAGCCTGGATGGGCCATATGGCCTTTATGTGCCATTATTTTCAATGTTTTCTATATTTCCTTTCTAGCACCCAGATAATGGGAATTAACTGGCAGCATCCAGGACACAGATAGTTGAGCCCTGCTTTGTGCAGCACATACAAGGTACACAGCCCTTTTTCCTCTCTTATTCCTCCCGAGCTGCCTCCTTTAAGCCGTTCGCCCTCTGTCTTATCCCCAGCCTCAGTGAGATGAGAAGAGCATGCCCTGTGCACTAGATTTGGCTCACTTTGAATGTTGGAGGAAGGGCCAGGATCAGGAAGTGGTAACCAGAGGAATTTCCCTGGGCCACCATGCCACAAGGGTCCCCAAGCATGTTCAAAACTGAAGAAAGCTTTAGGGCCCTCTTTCACGTTTCTGTCCAGGGCTTCAGCCTATCTAACACTGACTTCAGTTGGTGGTAACAACAGTGGGAAAGCTCTGGCATTTACATGTGGCAGCAAGGTAGCTTACAAAGTCAAGTGCTCACATTTCGTGGATTTTTGATCCCTCATGCTTATAGAGGAGCCTAAAGCCAGGAGTACAGAGATCTGTTTATGGCAAGAAACTGAAAGACAGATAGCAAGAGGAGGCATCCATGTGTCTTGTAATTTAAAAAGGTGGGAGACATTATAAAAGTAAAGTTTCCAGCCACTTTTTCACTTCTGGAAGGGGGAACAAGAGTAGGACTGACCCAAGGATATTTGACTCTCTAGATACAGAGCTGGTGCTAGGGTCTTTGGTGCCTCACCTGCAAACTATCAGTTGGTGCCCCCCCCCCCCCCCCAAGTCCAGTATCTCATTTCTCTCTTCTCCTCCCCACTTCTCCCACCCCACCCCCTTTTTCAGCCCAGTGCCTTAAAAAGTGAAGAACAAAAGTTTTTGTTTTTTTTGCTCGACAGCTTTTTAATTTATTTGAAAGCTTCCCATATGTAGATATAAATATCATGAAATAAAATTGAATATCGCTAAAACTGCTTAAAAAATTATTGTAGCTGGTGAAACAGCACTAATAAAGGCTATATTTTGTGCTCCTTTTTCTACACTGTTCTATACAATATAGAACTAAGCTAAGCTTCTGAGGATCCATTCCTTCTGCATGGGATATGCATAGAGGAATCCTGTGCAGAAGGAATGGATCCTCAGAAGCTTAGCTGAAATTGGGTGGTGGAGCAGTTGGGGGGAAGAGGGGGGTGGTTGGGAGGCGAGGATAGGGGAGGGCAGACTTATACGGTCTGTACCAGAGCCGGTGATGGGAGGCAGGACTGGTGGTTGGGAGGCGGGTAATACTGCTGGGCAGACTTATATGGTCTGTGCCCTGAAAAGGACAGGTACAAATTCAAGGTAATGTATACACATATGAGTTTGTCTTGGGCAGACTGGATGGACCATGCAGGTCTTTTTCTGCCGTCATCTACTATGTTACTATGTAGTAATACATGGCCAAATTTCAGTGAGGATATCCTGTTTACTGATGGGCTCATCTTAACTGTTGTTGTAATCTGCCTTGGGAATCCTGGTGTTATAAAGATTGGAAATAAAATCAAACTCTCCTTTCATTGGGGCACATGGAATTACATCTTCACCTCATCTCTTTTGTACAAATGGATTATTCTGATTTGAGCATGTTTCAGGGACAAGCGATTTTCATAAGTCAACATAATAAAAATAAATATTTCCTTTCATGCAGATCTCTAATTTATTTTAACATAACTAAATGGGCTATATGCCCCTAATGCAGACCGTTGGTTTTCTTATATTTTGTCCTTGTGATGACTTATACTGTGCGAAAACCTGCCCCTCACTTATACTGTGGCAAAACCTGCCCCCTCCCATCGCTGCAGTAATGCCGCCATCCCCCTCCCGCATACTACAGTCCTACTTTGCTGCCTGCCCTGGTGGTGTAGTGGCCTCTGAGGGGGCAGGAAAGAATCTTACTCTTTCCTGCCCGTGTCTCCGTCTCGCTCTCCGCTTTGCTGTTCTGTGCTGCAGGTTGCAGTCTCGGCAGCCATTTTTAAAATATAGCGGGGCTAAGCAGAGATGGAGTAGCGGCAGAGGGCAGGAAAGAGTGTGATTCTTTCCTGCCCCCATAGCCACAGAGGCCACCACACTACCAGGGCGGCCTTTAAGGATCAAGGTAGGTCTTGTGTGCATGGAGCGTAGTGCACGGGTAAGCATGGCAGTTTCTGGCGCCCCTCGAATGTTGGCTCCCCCTGCCATGCATACCCTGCTTATTGCGTTCTGCCGGCCCTGTCTAGACAAACCTTCAACCATGCTGCTCATTTCCTTCCTCCCTACCCCATTTCGGCATCTCCCCTTTCCTATCCTGTCTAAGATATCTAGCCTTTTTTCTTCCTCCTGCCAAGCTGTCACTCACCTCTGTCTGAGGTTGCAGTTGCTGTGCCGTTGCAAATTCTGCCTGAACCTGTGGAAATAAGCAGTTTCAGCAAGATCTTGAGTACCTGTACATGCTCAAGGCCTTCTGTCTCTTGCCTCTTCCAAATTTCCTATTCCTGTCATCCCTCCAGACTAGACCAGATAAGTGAGTAGGTTATGTGCATGCCTACCAGCAGGTGAGACAGAACTAGTGAGCTGTGACATCATCACATAAGTATCCTATGCCAGCCAATATTTCTCACTCTCCAGGAAATGGTAGAAAATGAATCCTGTGCAGTTTGGTTGGTCTGGTAGGCTGAAAAAAAATAAAAATTGAGTGTGGAGGTGGCAGCCTTGGAATTGGTACCGTGTCCACTGCAGAAGTCTTTGCTTTCCCTATGGTCTTCTCAGGATCTCAGAGCCCCCTTGACCCTTTTGAGGGAGATAAGGTGCAGTCTGTGCTGGTGGATGAGGCCAAGAAATCTCTCAGAGTCTGGAGTCTCCAGACTGGATTATGGTAACAACAGATGCCAGTCTCTGAGGTTGAGAAGCCCATTGCCAGGGATAATTGGCACAGGGCCTCTGGTCGAGACATGAAGCTTCTTGGCCAATCAATTTGCTGCAGACAAAGGCCATTCATCTTGCTGTACAGGGTTCCTGCTTCTGAGTGTCATAAATCATCAAGAAAGCACCAAAAGTCAGCTAATGGTGGAGGAAGTAGGTCTCCTCATGCCCTGGGCAGTTTCATCTTCTTCAGCTATCAGTGCCTCAAGTGGCAGGAGTGGATAACATTCAGGTGGATTTTCTCAGCCAAGGCATTTGTTTGCATTGTCCAGCATTGGGAGACTGCAGTTACGAATTTCATGGGGATGGACAGGAATTCCATATCACCCAGGTTCTTCAGTTTGCAGAAGAAGCTGAGGTCAGAAGGAATAGATATGTTGGTTCAGTGATAGCTGACAAGTGGGTTGTATGTATTTCCTCCTTTGCCTGTTCTGTCTTTCAGCAGATAGAAGTGCAATGTGGGTCAGTGGGCCTAGTAGCTTCGGATTGGCTGAGGAGGCCATGGTTTGGGAGATCTAGTATGTCTATTGAATGACTGTCCTAGGTGTTGAATTGGTTTGAGACCTTGTTGGTGCAGGGTGATTCATGGCATAGCTGTATTCTTGCTTATGGCCTGGCTTTTGAGAGGGCGAGGTTTATGAAGAGGTTATTCCACCCACGTTTTGGGCATTTTGCTGCATTCAAGGTCAACTTTGTTTGCATAGATTAGAATGTGGTCATCTTTGAGGACTGGTGTGGTGATCATTTAGTTATGCCTCAGAGAGCCTGCATGTTGAATATTTTGGACTATTCAAGATGGCTTTGAGAAGGGCCTAGCATTGGCAACCTTGAAAGTCCAGGTGGCAGCACTGGATTTTTTTCAGGGGTTCAATTTGTGATAGAATGTTAAGTTCACATCCAGATATGGTGCGTTTCTTGAAGGGAGTAAAGCTGTTGAGACTTCCTCTATGTCCAGTGGTTTCTCCTTGGAATCTGAGCCTAGTCCTTTCGATATTGCAGAAGGCCCCTTTTGAGCCTTTAAAGAAGGCCTTCTTGAAGGATCTTTGAAAGCAACTTTCTTGGCTGCCAATTGTTCAGCGCAGCGTTTATCAAAGCTGCAGGCCTTGTCTTGCAGGGAACTGTTTTTATTTTTTTCTTAGGAGAGAGTGGTAATTTGTCCTGTTCTTTCTTTCTTCCGAAGGTGGTTTTGGCCTTCAATATGAATTAATCCATCTCCCGGTTTTCCAGGAAGGTGCTAGAAAGGAAGGGACAGGTTGACTACATCCTTGACATCGGAAGAGCTCTGAGGTCCTATTTGAAAAGAACAGAAGAGTTCAGGAGCCCAGATAACTTGTGTTCTTTGAAGGGATCCGTAGAAGAATGCCTCAATTGTGAGGTGGATTAAGGAGGCGATAACCTCAGCATATGTTCTTCAGGGTTGCCCTGGCCTAGACATTCAAGCTAGTCAGGAGAGGGCCTTTGGGGCTAGTGTGTTCGCTGCAGGTTTGGCTGTGACTTTCCCTTGTTAGGTACTACTACTACTACTATTAAACATTTCTATAGCGCTACTAGACTTACGTAGCACTGTACAAATTAACATGACAAGACAGTCCCTGCTCAACAGAGCTTACAATCTAAATTGGACAGACGAACAGACAGCTAGGGGTGGGGAAATTGCAGTGGTAGGGGTGATAAGTGAGGGTGTTGAGTAAGAGAGTCATGGTTAGGAGTCGAAAGCAGTAGCAAAGAGGTGGGCTTTAAGCCTAGACTTGAAGACAGCCAGAGACTGAGCCTGGCGTACTGGCTCATGGAGTCTATTCCAGGCATAGATACTACTTTGGTACATCCCACTCATCTTGACTGTTCTTTCCCTGAGTCCCTCCAGACCAGCCCAGAACTTGCCTGAGGTAGTTGAAAAGAGTTACAGAACTTAACATTGATTCCATTGTACAAAAAAGAAGACAGATATGGAGGGGCATAATCGAACGGGGCGCCCATGTTTTCCTGGGGCCGTCCTCGGAGGACGGCTCCGTGAAGGGGCGGGGAAACCCGTATTATTGAAACAAGATGGGCGTCCATCTTTCGTTTCAATAATACGGTCGGGGACACCCAAAGCTCAATATTTAGGTCGACCTTAGAGATGGTCATCCTTTGGAGATGGTCGTCCCTGGTTTTCGGCGATAATGGAAACCGAGGACGCCCATCTCAGAAACGACCAAATCCAAGCCATTTGGTTGTGGGAGGAGCCAGCATTCGTAGTGCACTGGCCCCCCTCACATGCCAGGACACCAACCGGGCACCCTAGGGGGCACTGTAGTGGACTTCAGAAAAAGCTCCCAGGTGCATAGCTCTCTTACCTTGTGTGCTGATCCCCCAAAACCCACTCTCCACAACTGTACACCATTACCATAGCCCTGAGGGGTGAAGGGGGGCACCTAGATGTGGGTACAGTGGGTTTCTGGTGGGTTTTGAAGGGCTCACATTAACACCACAAGTATAACAGGTGGGGGGGATGGGCCTGGGTCCGCCTGCTTAAGTGCACTGCACCCACTAAAGCTGCTCCAGGGACCTGCATTCTTCTGCCATGGAGCTGGGTATGACATTTGAGGCTGGCAAAAAAAAAACTTTTAGTTTTTTTTTTTTTTAGGGTGGGAGGGGGTTAGTGACCACTGGCGGAGTAAGGGGAGGTCATCCCCGATTCCCTCCGGTGGTCATCTGGTCAGTTCAGGCACCTTTTTGAGGCTTGGTCGCAAGAAAAAATGGTTCAAGTAAAGACGGCCAAGTGCTCGTAAGAGACGCCCTTTTTTCCATTATCAGCCGAGGACGCCCATGTGTTAAGCATGCCCCAGTCCCGCCTTCACTATGCTGCTGATGCCCCCGTGAACTTTGGTCGTCCCCACGACGGAAAGCAGTTGAGGGTGCCCAAAATCGACTTTCAATTATGCCGATTTGGGCGACCCTGAGAGAAAGACGCCCATCTCCCGATTTGTGTTGGAAGATGGGCGCTGTTCTCTTTCGAAAATAAACCTGATGGTGTACATAGAGCATGTATTGTTTTCATGGGGCAATGGTGAATTTTTCATTTCTGTGCTGCTCTGATGTTAGATAATTATTTTAAATTCTTGTTCCAAGTAATGTGTGTCTGTCTATCTGGGGTTCATGGTGCCTTACATTAAGAGGAGCTTTCTCATTGCTTTTATAGAGAAATACTGGCTGACACAGGGCTGCACAGGATACTTATGTAATAATGTCACAGCTTATTAGCTCTCAGTTTCCACCTGCTGGTAGGTGTGCATATACCCCACACACTCATCTGGACTGGTCTGGAGGGTCTTGAAATAAAATTAGAAGGTAAGATCTAATTTCACTTTTCAGAGGGAGCAGGATGCACAAGCCTTGAATGTATGCATATGCTCAAGGTCCTATTCTGGTTTATTTTTACTGACTGAGCGAAGGCAAAAAAGGAGGTAAAAAATCCTCACGACACCGTGAAGATGAAACAAAAAAGTGAGGAGAATGGATGAGGATACCAACTGTTTTATATTTATTCACTTAAAAAATTCACTTAAAAAATTACATGTGCATAACCGCGACCCGACACGGCCGTGTTTCGGCACAATGGCCTGCTTCAGGGGTCTTTATAACCTTGAATGATGTAGTTTAGAATATTTGTTC
The DNA here is from genome assembly GCF_901765095.1 of Microcaecilia unicolor. Taxonomy (NCBI): domain Eukaryota; kingdom Metazoa; phylum Chordata; class Amphibia; order Gymnophiona; family Siphonopidae; genus Microcaecilia; species Microcaecilia unicolor. The sequence goes on along the minus strand of NW_021963539.1, from coordinate 34,251 downwards.
CAAGGGAAATAACAGGAAACAAATCTCTCTGGTCTCCTCTCTTCAAAAATAATATATATGAGATATATATATTTTTTAAAAAACGAGCATCTAAATACTCCTCTCCTAAGAGTTATCGGCAAATTGTGAAAAAGCTTTTGCCGATAACTCTTAGGAGAGGAGTATTTAGATGCTCGTTTTTTTAAAAATATATATATCTCATATATATTATTTTTGAAGAGAGGAGACCAGAGAGATTTGTTTCCTGTTATTTCCCTTGGAACAAATATTCTAAACTACATCATTCAAGGTTATAAAGACCCCTGAAGCAGGCCATTGTGCCGAAACACGGCCGTGTCGGGTCGCAGTTATGCACATGTAATTTTTTAAGTGAATTTTTAAGTGAATAAATATAAAACAGTTGGTATCCTCATCCATTCTCCTCACTTTTTTGTTTCATCATTATTTTTACTGACTGCCATGCTGCTGCTGACCAAGATGGACACCTAGTCTGACTTGTGGTCAGGCTGGCCCTGAACAGCTGCAGCAGCTGGTGGAAGAAGAAACTATAGGGTCTGCCGGGATAGCTTTAGAACTTGCTCTTCCCCCAGGCACAGCTTTTAAGTCATCACAAACAAACTTTCAGCACCATTCCAGTAAATCAGCTAGTTACCTGTAATAATCATTGTTTTGTGCCATAATTGAATTCATCATATCAACTGCTAGGACCATTAGAGAGGAGAACTGGCAGTGGATATGGAGCTGGCATTCTATACCCCTGTCTGTTTTTTCCCATTATAAGAGAAAATGTTTTATGGTGGCTGAGCTAATTTGAACTATCTCCACTGACATACCTGTGTCATCCTGCATGCTGTTATGACTCTATGCTTTGCGCCTGCACAGAGAGAGAGAGAGAAGGGTAGAGACATGCTCAACCACTCCTTTAGATTTTCTGAGGGATGGGACCCCTCTCCATCACTTCCTATGAGCTGCAATTTGTTTTAATTTGAGCTCCAAACTTTTATTTTTGTAAATTAGATTTAATATATTAAATATTCAAACAATATCTCAGGGATACAAGAAAAAAATATATAAAAAATAACAGAAAAACTTTCCAATCTTTGCTCACAAAGAAATAAGTTGAAAGGAATATAGTAGAGAAAGACAAAAATATCGTCCCTCCCACCTAGTTACCTCTGCCACCCCTAACAGTGAACTTCTAGAACTACACTACACATGCACATTTTCCCAGCAGTGAAAAAATCTTCCAAGTTTTGGTTCAAAAAATTGAAATTATTTATTCTGAAACATAACCAGATACAAGCAAAACTTAACACAAAATTGGCCCATAAAGCCTGAACCCTGGTCTGAAGGGCCAGGAAAGCTTTACACCTTGCCTGTGTTCCTCTTGCCAAATCAGGAAACACCATTATTTTTGAACCCATAAACAAAGTTTCCAAATGTCAAAAGGAAAGCCTTAATACAGTATTACAGTCAGGCTCAAGAGTGAAAGTCATCACCAATGTAGTCCTTTGAATAATAACCTCCAGTGAAGATTCTAAAAAAGAGGTCAAATTGAAGTCACCTTCACCTCAGCTGAGCAACTGGGCCATCGGAACTCCTAGAGCCTGGAATATACTGAGCCCTAGTGATAGGAGGTAAAGAATTTGGAGGCATATTCAATATGTCAAGCTTATATTTTTTAAACATCTCAACGCAAGCAACAAAGGAGACTTGGGGAAGTTCAACAGTCTCAAGTGTTCTAGTCTGATTCTCTAGATACTTCAATCGCCTTTGCGTGAAATTCTCCTTAATTGAGGCTGCCTTCAAACTTTCCACAGCCTGTAATTTAGACTTTAGGGAATCCAGTTCCAGGGCCAATTGGCCTGTCGCTTGTGCCTGCATCAAAACTACATCTGAAACAGTTCTTATGTCCTTAGTATTCTGTCTGGTAATATCCAACAGAGAAGACTGCATGCTACCAATGGTGTCCCATAGTGACTCTGATGCCAGTACGGCAGGTTTCACCAAAACCCAATTAGAATCACAAACAGCCTGGCTGACAACTTGAGTCAAAGACCTCACAGTGTGGTCCATGCTCAAAGTTGGAGACACACTTCTAGTGGGGTGTCCCACTGAAGCGACAAGGTCCTTTGATAACTGGGACATCTTTGCTGATTGCATTCCTACCATAAAGCTGTTTCCTGGTTCCGGGGATGCTGTACATTTGGGGCTCAAAGAAGCCCCACTCAGACTGCCTCCCGAAGCTCCTGCCTCAGTCAAGGATGAAGAAGTAACAGGAGAAGAACCTGGCAGCACTTGAAAATGCTCCAAAGTAGCCTGCCTCATCGAGGGCAGAGAGCAGGGGGCTGGGGGAGGCCCACGCTTCTTGACATTTTTCTTACCCATTTCGCTCCAAATGAGCCTGACAAAGCGCACAGAGCACCAGCAGGTATGTCCCTCCTTCACAGTGCCATCTTGGATCCTCTCCAAACTTTTTTTTTTAATTTCTGGCAATGCTGTCAATTGCCAACTATAGGGTACAAGGGAGCTGATAAGCCACATGACTTCATAGGCAAAATGCTTTTCTATGCCCGTGGTTTAAAAACATTCAACTGTTAATTTTTTTAAGATAGTAATCATCACTGTTTTTCAGATGGGAACATTTTTGCCAAATATTTTCAATGTGAGAGCCAAGATAATTGCCAGACAAATGGCCAGCACCTTGGCAAGAGTGCCCCCTCTCCAATAATGCAGTTGACCCAGCTGTTCTGACACATTTGGAGCAACTTTTGTAGCTAGAAGTCTGCAATCCTATAGGTTTTTTTGTCTCTCTATAAGCCCCCCTCCCTGAATACAGCCTTTCTATCCTACATTCTTATCCCAGCTCATCTCCCCCAATCCTTTCTACCCAGCTCCTATCTTATACCCCCTCACACACTCTCTTCTGCCAGTACACACACTCATTCTATTCCATCCCTGCTACTCAACTTTCACCAGTCTTTCCCATGATCTTGTCCCACACTCACTCCACTCCAGCTTTGCTAATCCCCTTCACCTTTGCTGTATGCATATTGCCAGACCCGCATCTAGCACAGTTCTCTTCTCATCTAGAATCACATTGGTCTCAGTTTGAGCCAGCAGAGCCCGGCCTCCTGTTTTGTTCTTAAGCCTTGCAGGCACAGTGCAAAAGTTTGAGTAGAAAACAGAATAGCTGATCAGGAGGTGGGTCTAGAGAAGAGGAAGGGTTTCATTTACACAAAACTGCTTTCAGTTCTGTGTATTCATTGAAGAAATACACATCAAAGTTGTTTATATCATTTAACTCAGGACATCAGGCTGTGAACCATAGGACTTGGGAAACCTAATTGTTTGTAGAAGTTGATACATTTATATCAGGACAGAGTTCTCCATCAGGGTATTTACACAAACCTGGGTTCAGTTTTGTGTATTCATTGAAGAAAAGCACATTCCATTGCATTGCATAGCATAGTACCTGCATATAATGTGTACAGCGCTGCATATATCTAGTGGTGCTATAGAAATGATTAGTAGTAGTGTAGCTTCCCACTATTCTAGAACCTGTGGGATAGTTGTGTCCACCAACCAGTAGGTGGAGATAGAGAACTGAAAACTGAGCTGAGATGTATCTCTCCTGGCATCCAGTCCAGCACCTCAGTATTTTCCATCTCCAGCGGGTAAATGGACATGCTTTTCAGTCTCTGGTTCTGAGTGATTTGCTCCTGGTCCCTAGTTGAGCTTTGTGGGTGGCTTGAGTCTGCAGAATCATACCTGGAAGTCTTCAGATCCCTCTGTCTGGTGCCCTGCGAATGTACGTCTTCCCTTCTTTCACTTCTCCCTGTTTCCTGTGGAGCTCTCCTTTTCCAGCACAACAACCTTTAAAAAAAAAATAAAAAGGAGAAGGAAAGAAGCTTGCTGGAGAGAATGAGACAGAGCATCAATTCTGAGCCTTTCTCATCTGTGGAGACTGTGAGTTTGGGGGTGCAGCCGGCAGTGGTAAGTCCAACTAAAGTTTGACTCAGAACCGCTTGGAGGGCTGCAAGTTCTATTTGGTGCAGCGGATGGATCCTGACTCACGCTTGTGACAGTTGGGGTGAATGGTGACTCCTGCAGAGGCAGTTAAACAGTGTTCCCACTGTGGGACCCGCTGGTGTCAGGGAGGGGGGGAGGTTGTAGTATGTGCAAGGCGGGAATCCCGCAAGACAAGAGGAAAGTTGATGGCAACACATCTTCGGATTTGGTGCAGTATCTGAATATACCTGGGTCTTTGGGCTCTCCAGCAGGGCCAGTGTGCAGTTTGATGCAGGAGAGCGTGGGAACAGGCACCATTGGCAGAGAGGAGCCTCTGATCATGCACAGAGCACAACTGCCATTTTACAGCCTCAAGGCCTGATAGTGCATTCAGCTGCATTGGGATCTCTGTTTTCTCCAGAGTTTATATTGCTCTTATACCAGGCCTATTTACTGAAGCAGGGACAGTCAGAGTTGCTGCAAGGTGCTTCAGTTTCTCGCCCCTATGGCTTCCAAGAGATATCGTTTAGACATCCAGAAGTGGGCAGATGAGGCTAACTCTGCCTCTGTTTCCTTCTTTGATTGGCTTCGATCTATTTAGAGGAGCAATCATTGAAGGAGCTGTTAGAGGAGGTTGTTTGATAAAGAAGAACTCAGTACTCTTATTTCTGAGGCACTGTCAGTGCTTTCTGTTGGGAAGTATTCTGCTACTTTCATCTATATGAGGGGGCTTAGAGGTCCTTCTAAGGCCTTCCCAGTTCATTCAGACATTCAGGACCTGATTACAGCAGAATTGGTCTCACTGGACGTGGGGCTAAGAGTGGGAAGAGCCAGGGTTCTCCTCCACCCGTTAGTGCTAGAGAAAAAAGATAAATTGCAGCTTCCCAGGGTGGACTCCCTGGTTGCGGCAGTGACTAAGAACACCACCTAGCTGGTGGAAGGGGGCATTGCCCTAATAGACCTACAGGATAGGAAGCTAGAAGGCCTCTTTGAGTCTTCAAATGATAGTGTGCAACTCGTTCATGGCAAGAGCATGCCTGAAGTGGCATCAGCAGTTATCAACACAAGACCGGCTCCATAATGCCCAGCTGGAAACAGGGTTGGCCTACTTGGCAGATGCTATTTATGACATGTTATGGCCCACAGTATGTCTTTGCCTGTCATGGCACATCAGCAACTCTGGTTGTGGCACTGGGCTGTGGATGCAGTATCAAAGTCACATCTAGTTAAACTACCCTTTCAGGACAAGTGACTATTCTGGAACTCGTTGCTGGAGGATGTGGTAACAGCAGTTAGCATAACTGGGTTTACAAAAAGGTTTGGACAAGTTCCTGGAGGAAAAGTCCATAGTCTGTTATTGAGATGAACAAGGGGAAAGCCACTGATTGCCCCGGGATTGGTAACATGGAATGTTGCTGTTATTTGGGTTTCTGCCAGGTACTTGTGACCTGGCTTGGCCATTGTTGGAAGCAGGATACTGGGCCAGATGGACCATTGGTCTGACCCAGTTTGGCTATTCTTATGTTCTTAGAAACCTTAACAACTAGATTAGAAAACTACTGGAAAAATTATTTAGGATTGATAATAAATAATGAAAAAACTAAGATTATGCAGATTGGCGCAAGCAAATAATTGTTAGAAACCAGTTGAGAACGTAGAAAGATTCTCCTATCTCGGCAGTATATTATCAAACAATGGTGATGTCAGGGCAGACATGAATTGTATTGGAAAGGTGGTGGTAGTAGCATTTCATCAGTTGCACTTAATATGATCAGCAAAATCAATCAGTATTGAAACAAAATTGCATCTTTTTATCATTCTGTTGTCATGCCAACTGTATTGTACACCAGCAAAACCTGAAAGACATCAACCAAGATAGGAAATAAATTGGATTTATTTTTTGATTCAAGCAGTTTTTCAGAATACATTTGTGCTTGTTAGGATAACACACTGTGTCATATCAGACATTTGATCTTCATTAGGACTATAATTCTTTTCTCTTCTCTTCAGGCTTAGGAAACTACAAAGCCGTATATAATGATTCATAATGATATTACAATTGGTTTACATAGAAGTATGTGTTACCTTCCTACTGATAAAGATTGTACAATGATAATGAGACCTAACTGTTGTACACTATGATTTATTGGTATTATTTTTAATTGTGATCTGATATGCTGACAGCAGGCTACAGGCTGGGGCCACATTCATCATTCTTGATTCTCCCTAGGTCCAGGAGGGAAAAATCAGTTACCAGCTCCACTAAATTTCCGTCCGTTGTTTTACCAACCACATTTCTACCCCCTAGACCTGTCAAGATTCTTACCCATAGAACGTCCAAATTATGAAGGTGGGGAGGGGAATGAGGGACATGGATGTCTGTTTTTTGATGTTTTGTGATGGTGTTCGTCATGTTGTGACGACGTACTTTCGAGTCAAGGTGATTTTTTAATTCTAATTTCATTCTGTTACAAATTTTTTAAGGACCATTTCTTCCAGAAATCGCCATAGAAATAACATACAGGAACTCCTGAGGCAGTCCGGAGTGGCCGAAACATGACTCGTGTCGAGTTCAGGTTTTAGCAATAAACTTTTGCTATGAACTGTTTGAATACAGTAGAAGTTTTTTGTCATCATCTATCTCGTCTCCTTCGCTGTGACTGTTTACTTTGGTTTTACCTGTGTGGAGGTTTTTGTTCTTCTGTATTTGTCGCGTACATTCAGGTATGGTAGGTTCCTGGAGGGCTCACAATTACAAAAAAAAAAAAGTTAAAGTGGGATTTAAACCTGGGACTTTTGGTTTATAGTCCACTGCACTAACCACTAGGCTACTCCTCTACTCTGCATGGTTGCCTGTGTGGCCATTTTCTAAGAATGCTGCCAAACAGACGTCCATGTCCCTCGTTCCCCTCCCCACCTTCATAATTTGGACATTCTAGTTTGTAAAATGGTTATTCATGCTGGATGTCTCCAGCACACAGGTATCCATCTTATATATTTTCAAACAGAGAACAAGAGCAATTCTTGCAAATGATTCTTAGAAAATTGTTCAATGGACTGCACTCCCTATTGTTATGAGTGGGGATGTTAATACAGATATGTGTAAAAATCTTGACAGGTCTAGGGGGTAGAAATGTGGGTGGTAAGAAAATGGACAGAAATTTAGCGGAGCTGGTAACTGATTTTTCCCTCCTGGACCTATGGAGAATCAAGAATGATGATGAATGTGGTCCCAGCCTGTAGCCTGCTGTCAGCATATCAGATCTGATCCATCCCCTTCTAGATTAATAAGTGTTTTAATGTGCTTGAAACCCCTTGAATCAGCATCATCTCTGATTGGGAGTTGTGGCTTGTGTCTGAGCTCTTTAAGCTCTGTTAGTAGCTCCTCTTTGGCAAATGTCTGACCCCACCCCCAGAAAAATAGTGATTCATGTTACTCTGAATAGTGGTGGAGCATACCTTTGTATTCCTCCCCTTGGTTTTCTGGTATCACGTCTGGAATGCTAGGCTTGCCCCAACCTGATGCGCTCCTGCCTGGTTCAGCATTCTTAGCCATGCTTATACTTGTCTCAGGTGTAAGTGTTTATATGTATCTCAGATGTGTGTATGTGTAGAAAAGCAAAGGTTTTGCTTCAGTCCCTTTGAGTCTTTCAAAAAAATATGAGCAATAAATGGAGTAAAGATCAGCAGCAGGACAGAGAAAGCGCAGCCAGTGACCGGCACCAAGCTCCATCTTTTTCAGAGACCCCCCCAACTGGTTTCGGATTTGCCAGATAACATTGGGTGAGGCCTGGGTTTACCCCACTGCATGCAGGGACTTATTCTGATTTCTCAGTTACAGCGCATTCCCTAAAAGAAGCAAGATTACAAGTCATGGCTTGCAAGTCTGGTTTAATCCTGTCAGGCAAAGTTGGAGCCAGATGGCAAGTGTAGGGAAGGTGGGGAAGAATAAGAGCAGAATGGCCAATCAGGTTCATATGTTTGTCTTCTCCCTGTTAAACATCTGAACTTGAAATCTTTCAGGTGAAGATGGAAACTCTTCATGAAGGTGTGTCCCCATGTGCTCTTTGAACTTAATGTTAGAAGACTGTCAGTATTAGCCTACCCACATACAACTGAACTGACCTATCTTGGATTAATTAGACCTGAGCTACTGCCTCTGGGAGATATTGTGCAATACTCCTAATGCATGTGAAGGAAAAAAGTTTAACTAGCTGTACAATGAACAAATCACATGCAACTACTCTGTATGCCAAAAAAATGTGTGCTGACATGGGAAGGTGTGTCCAGCTGTCACTGTAACATGCATACGGTTTACTGTATCAGGCATTAGCTGCACGAATATCAATATTTCATTATAATGGTACTAGGTGCTCTGTTGTATGCAAATAAAAATGCATATATATGTGTATATTTGGTTGGGTACATTTGCAGCAAATGCCAAACACATTTTTCTGCTCATAAATGTTTTTATTTATGTATTTATTAGGATTTATTCACTGTCTTTTGAAGAAATTCACTCAAGGTGGTGTACAGCAAGAATAAGTCAAACATAGGAGATAGACAAAGCAGTACAAATGTTCAAATAACAGTGCAAGGTATGGCATAGTATGTCAACACAATACACAATCAAACATTTTAATAAACAGCATAGGGTGTAAGCAAAGTTGGCCCTTTTACAAAGGTATGCTTAAAAGTGGCCTGCAGTAGTGTGGGCGCATGTATTGGACGTGCGCTGGACCATTTCTCCACTGCTTCTGGAAAAAAGGTGTTTTGGGGGGGGGGCCGGGAAATAGACATGCAGCAAAATGAAAACCAGCTCGTGTCTGTTTACAGTCTGACCCTTACTGCCACTCATTGACTTAGCGATAAGGGCTCACACGTTACCCGCGCGGTAACCATCCACCATGCACCAAATCAATTCTTGTATACCGCTAATATCGCCTTTCCAGGGTTCAGTGCGATTTACATTCTATGTGAGACAAAAACCAATAATGTTAGTGTAAGGTATGAGAACAATTAGAGACCACTGGTGTATTGCATGAGACCAAAAACATTATAGGAAAGGATAATGGATGATACTAGGAGGTAGAAGTCAATGGATTGTTATGAAGCAGTCTTTGGGAAGAGAAAGGCTTTTAGCCGATTACCACCGGGTAGAAAATAGAAAATTATTTTCTACCATGGGTTTTTGGTGCATGCCAAACTCATAATTAAGACCATGCGCACACGCTAGCTGGGCGGTAATGCCGATTTGACGCACGCTGTGTGCACGTAGGCCCTTACGTGCCTTTGTAAAAGGGTCCCATAGATAAGATAGAGTAACAGGAGTAAGAAAATAAGGGAATTAATTTAAAGAAAGTTGCACATGAGGTCAGAAAGGTACACGAATATAATCTCAGCTAGGGCTTTGGAGAGGGAGACAGGAGTGGGATGGTGAGTTAGGTTAAGTTTGGTTTTGAGTTATAAAAGTATCGCTCATATTACCTCAGTCAAGTTTTGTGAATTTTGTTTGTCAACAGTCTGTTTCTACATAATTGATTGTTTTTTTCTTGAGAGTATTCTTAAAGCCGCGGTTATATTGGCAACTTTGTTATTCTAATAAAAATGATTTTGAACTAATCTCAGCTAGGGTAAGAGTACATATGTTTATTATTACTTGTATCATGTTATCAGGTAAATTTCTGTTTCATGATAATCCATGATGATTTCAGGCTGTAAAGCATGCTGTTTATGCTTAGTAAACGGTGCTGTAATGTAAGAATGTGCTGACAAAGTGCTGTAAAAGCCTGAGGGATATAGAACTGTGCTTCCCAATGTTTTTGTGACTGTGACCCCATGATTGCAGCCAAATAAAAATGAGTGACCTCCCCCCCCCCCCCAGGAGGTGCAGAATAATGATGCACCTATGGAGAGCCCACCTAGGTCATGTCCCCCAAAGGCAGGTTTTGTGACACCATTTGGGGTCCTGACCCAGTTTACAAAGCTCTGTTTATAGAAAGAGGAGCTTGCAGGCAAGGAGGCCATTTTACCTGTGTCATGGCAAGTTCTGCACTTTGGCCTTTAGAGCTGGTCAATTGTGGCTGCTTTTTGTGATTTCTGATTGCTGGTCTTATCTTCTGTCTAGTATGTTTCACCTTCTGTTTTCCTATCCTTAAGTCTCTTGTTGGCCCTGGTCTTTCTTGTGTACCCTTTCTCTTTCTCTCTAGCTCTTCTAGGAGAAAAACCAGAAGAAAAGTTGTAGACTGAAGAGAAATTGGCACAAAACCTTCACTGACGCTAGCCACAGAAAAACAAGTTACCTTTTTCATGTCTCCTGAAGCCACAAGCTGAACTCCCCAGCTTTAGAAAACCACACATGAAGTCACTGGGTCTTGCACACACTTCAGGGACAATGCAAGGATATTAAATGGTCTAGACAAACTTTGAGCTTTGTCGCCCCCCCCCCCCCCCCCCCCCCACCATTAACTGTGATGTCCATAGCCCCTCTCCTCCTGAGATTTAAATAATTAAATTGAACAAGTAGGGTTACCTAAATATTATACTTCCCAGAACTATCTTGTGCAAAGACTGACATGATTCTTTCTTTTATACATATTACCATAATGAGGACAATTTCCAAAAGTGCAGTTATTTTTATCTGAGTTTAATAGCTAATGCTTTTGTTATCATTAGATTTAAGAGAACAGTGTGCTAATGTCTTTGCATTTATTTGTGTACTGTTTTTCTTTTGCACTAAGCTCATCTGCATAGGTTGACCACCTCTGCACAGAAAACTGTTGGAAGAACCTGGTACTGTGCTATGCTTTAAGCTTCCCTCAGGAAACTCTGACCCTAAGATGTTTATATTTATTTCATCTTAATATACTGCCTTTCTTTCAGGAAAACAAGGCAGTGTACAAACTAACAAGAAAAATTGGAAACTCCATGCTGCAAACAGGAAAGCTCATAAATATGATGAAAGAAAATTGGGATAAGGAAATAGACAATTGTTTAGCTGTAAAATCCCATCTCCGTCTGAGCCACCATATGCCAAAAAGAAATGAGTCTTCAAGGCTCCTCGAAATTTAGGATAGGATGATTCTAATTGAATAAGGAGTGAAAATGAGTTACAGAGAGAGGGCCCCAGAAAGAAAAAGGCACCTTGTAGAGTCCAAGCGAGCAGAGGCAACCGGTGGCATAAACAATCTGTGGCCACATGTGATGTGGTAAAAATGTGGGGATGTTTAGGGCTTAAGGAGGGTGACTTGTATACAGAGTTTTGTAAACCAAAGTCTGCACTTTGAACCAAATCTGATGTGAAATCAGGAGCTACTGATGGATTAACAATGGGGTTACATGGTCATACCTACTGGCCCAGCATAGAAGTCAAATTGCTATATTCTGACTTGACTGCAACTATAAAGACTCACCATCTTAAGTTGTCCACTAGACTTTCTGAAACTTTAAAGTGTATTCATATCTACAAATGCCAGCTTTAGCTGTGATACAGTGAATCCTGAGACCCTGTACCACCCCACTTAATAATGATAGAGGGTTCAATGCATGTCTTTTCATCATCCTGTAGTATAGTAAAGTTTGACAATATCTTGAATCAACAGAGAGGGGTGGCAGCTGATTTTAATGGGGGTACTGTAACATTAGAAAGTATTTATAGCCACTTTCAGCAAGAAAGGATAAAAACTTTATGATGTACAAAAAGTGAGAGAGGAATGTTACTGAGAGCTTAAGAGTCAGAGAATACATTTTATACAATAGTATAGAAACTTATCTAATACTAGTAAAAAAGGCCCGTTTCTGGCTGAAATGAAACGGGCGCTAGCAAGGTTTTGCGCGGAGTGTGTATGTTTGACAGAGTATCTGTGAGAGTGACTGTGTGAGAGTGAGAATGTGCAAGTGTGTGTGTGTGACAGAGAGTGGGTGTGAGTGTGTCTGTGAGAGAGCGTGTGTGTATGTGAGAATGAGTGTATGCGAGTGCTTATGTGAAACAGTGAGTGTCCTTCCCTGTCCCCCCTATCAGGTGTCAGGACTGGGGGGACTGTGGACAGTCATGAAGGCAGCCCCTACCAAAATAATGAAAGCAAGACCATTTGTATAATAATCACTGCATTCCAGAGAACAAAATGGAGCAAGTTCCCACATGCTATCTTTTGCTTTCTGTATTCAGTAGCTGACAGGCTTGCTGGACTTACCTAAGTGGCTGCTGCTGCAATACACTGAAAAGAAAGCAAGGAAACCTATGAGACGTAGATACGGCCGTCCCCTTGGCCTCTGACGCTCCTCCCTTCTTCTATTTGACTTCCCTCTGATAGGTCCGTCATTCGGTGTGACGCTCCTCCCTTTTCCTGTTTCAGTTCCCTTTGATAGGTCAGAGCGGTGCAGCTGTGACACTCCTCCCTTCTCTGATAGGTCAGGGCGGGACAGAGATGTAGTGTGCTTAAAAATGGTTACAGAGCTTCAAACATACAAACTGTTGAAGCCTCAGAGTGTGCTTTAGAATGTTGAGGGTGCTTTTTATGTGCAGATGGGGCATGGCATACGGCCCAGATGGGCGTGGCTGAGACTGAGGGTGAGTAGTCCGAATAGCCTAGCCTACCAGGAGGACAGGAGTTCAGGACAGATGGAGTGAGCTTCAGAACGTCTGAGGGGGGATTTTATTTATATAGATAATAATTCGCACCTCCAACGTTCTGAAGCTGACTCCGTGGCAGTGAAGCCGTGTAGTGTTCGTAGGGTTTGTAATCGCACTCCCAATCACTGGCCCGCCATCAAGGGAACTCTGTATAGTTGCCAGGGAAAGAAATGCAACGTCAGAAGGAGAAGGGACCAACCACAGGCAATCGCACTCGCTCTCACTGCCCCGCCCTCGGAGGGAAGAGAAGGCTGCATAGTAACGCCACAACCAGAGAACAGAGGACCATGGTGGCGGGAAGCACACAAACTGCCTGACAGGACTCTCACTTTCAAGAAAGTTGAACTGCAAGGTACGGACATCTAAGGAGGAGGCAACTGCAGAGAACGGAAGGGGAGAAAAACGCTCCACGAAAAACGCACTGAACTCCAAGGTACAGACATCAAAGGAGGAGGCAAGTGGACAGAACGGAAGGGGAGAACAATGTTTAATCACTCTCTCTTTCTCTCTCTGATAGACACACACACACACACGCCCCCCCCCACCACCCCCCAATTGGATCTGTCTCTCACCATCAGAGTACATTTCTCCTAACACTTCCCTTAAAAACATTAATGGCAGAAGGTCATTACCTTGCTAGCGCCTGTTTCATTTCAATGAGAAATGGGCTTTTTTTTACTAGTACAGTAATATGATATACCAGTGGTACTAGAATGTGTAGTTAGTCTGCATCATCATTCTTGTTTTCCCAATCTGTTCAAGCACTCACCAATGGCATAGCACCTTCAGCAGTGTCTGTGATACTGCTTCTCACAAGGAACCTAAAGTTCCCTGTTAGAAAGCATCAGATTTGTCCTATATGTCTTTGAGCATGAAAGGTGGTGATCCTTCCAGGCCAAATATTTTCAGCTCTAGTCACTGAGGGCTGAGGTTAGATCTGGTTTTCAAGGTAACCAAGCTATGCATATTAGCTTTGTTTTTTAGACTTTATGTATGCAATTACATCAGACGGTGGACATCTTGAAAATCAGACCTGTTTACAGATTTTGCTGAGAATCCTTGTTCCAGGCTGTGGCTACATAGCCGTGGGATCGGGAGGTCATGGCTTTTGTCATCATCCCTTACTCCTTTCCATGACCTGTTTCTAATGTAGCATGAAGAAAGCAAATGGGCAGGCGATCCACAAACTGCAAGATAGGCAGCAAACCAGCAGATCGAAGATAAAAAGATCCAATTTTATTCACCACATAAAACATATAAATACTTGTGTTTTATGCTTTTATGTGGTGAATAAAATTGGATGTTTTTTCTTTCGTCTGCTGGTTTGCTGCCTAACTCTTTTACCATATAAAAATTAAGAACGTACAGTATTTTACAAATTGAGAGTGTCGTACCTATGTGTTTATGTATTCATGTGATGGTAGAACCTAAACAAACACACTCACCAAGTTAAATAATCAAAAAGACAGTGTAGTAAAAGCAAAGGAAACTGTTGTGGAGGAAAAAACCTCAGCATGAGATATGTATGACTAGCGTGTTATTCATTCCATCACAGGCATAAAAAGCCTCCCACTTCTAGCCACCATCCACCTAAATTTGGAAAATATTTTAAAGATATAACATTTTTTGTAGACTTTTTGTTAAGCACACTTATTTCTATATAAACTTAATTCATTGTCCAAGAAAATGCTCCCCACTTAACGTTCATAAATTTTCAATGTTGTCAATATTTTAAATAGAAAGACTTATCTCATTCAATGTATCATGATACACTTCAATGGGGTGCCTCAGACATCAATCGGGTCTATAATTCATGATTCCGTTCTGCCGACAAGGCCCTCGTTTCACGATCAAACTTGCATCGCTTTATCAGGGTATGTGTTCATATGTATTTAAAGCAATTCATTTTTGAAGAGCTAAGAAGGACAGTATTAGGCTTGGTGGCAGTGTTGCTCTATGCCATGTAGAAAGGCAAGGGTTTGATTCTCTCCTCAGGCCTTCCACCAAACCTGAGCTACTACCTGGCGTAGAGGGATGGAGACGTGGAGGGGCATAATCGAACGTCACTGGTGAAATAGATCGCCGGCGATCTATGTTGGTGGCGGCGCTACAGCTGGCCAGAACCGTATTATCGAAAAGATGGCCGGCCATCTTTTTTTTTCGATAATACGGTTTAGCCCGGCCAAATGCCTTGGAGTTCGCAGGGTTTTGAGATGGCCGGGTTGTTTTTCAGCGATAATGGAAAAAAATGCCGGCCATCTCCAACCCGGCGAAATCCAAGGCATTTGGTCATGGGAGGAGCCAACATTTGTAGCGCACTGGCCCCCCTGACATTGCCAGGACACCAACCAGCCACCCTAGGGGTCAGTGCGGTGGACTTCAGAAAAACCTCCACATGCATAGCTCCCTTACTTTGGGTGCTGAGCCCCCCAACCCCCCCCAAAACCCACTACCCACAAATGTACAACACTACCAAAGCTCTTAGGGGTGAAGGGGGCAACTACATGTGGGTAACAGTGGGTTTTGGAGGGCTTCCATTACCAGCACAAGTGTTACAGGTAGGGGGGATGGGCCTGGTTCCACTGTGGACCTATCTAAGGTTCTTGATTTCAAGATTCTGAAGGAGCCCATGTGCATAGACCCTGGCTTAGGACTGATGTTGCATGTGATTGAATGAAACCTACCAAAAATACGCAGCAATAACAAAATATTTTTTTGACTGATTTGGCCAAAACTTAAAAAGAACACAGTCTAATAGAAAGAGTCAATATTTCTTTGGAGGTCATATTGAAGGTTGTTTGGTGGGATCTTGTGCCTCTATCTTTCCATGTTATGGTTAGTTTGGGCGCTTTGGTGGCTTTTGACGATACTGGTCCCTGCATGAGAAAACATCCACAGCAATGGCAGAACGTTCCCCTCCATGTGCAAAATGTGCAATGTATACTCTGCATGTGGAGGAATATCCTCATGGTGGAACAATCATGTCTCTGAGAAGGGAGCCAAACTTCATAGTGACTGAGACAGGTCGTGATTCTTCTCTACCTCAGGCACAGGGGAGAAATGCATGAAGCCCACCACCACCACCTGCCCCACACAATATCTCCATGAGGGGAAGGAGATCAGTAAGGAGCAGCTTGGAAAGGTGAGTGTGAAATACTGCCCCCCAGGATTACAGCACCACTCATGTGCAAGCACCATATATAGGCAGGATCACATACACTTTGTTGTTGCAATACATGTTATTGCATTTTCATAAGAAAGAAAAAACACATTGCTGAAATCATAATGTACAGAATATGCAATGACAATGAATTATGGGCCCCCCTCCACTAACCATATAATGCTAAAATAAGGGGCTGCACATATCTGGACCCCCGGCATCCTGGCCCATGCCTGCATACTGATGGGAACGTTGGCAGCATCTCACTAAAGTACATTGAGCCATCCAAAGGCACACCTGCTTTACTCCACTGCCCATCCCCACCTCCCAGCAACAGTGCACATGCTCCACAGAAAGACCACCATGCCACCCTCTCTCCCCATGGCCACCTCAGCTCAAATACTTGTGCCTGTGTGATGTATGCCCATCCTCTCAGCCCCCACCCCATCTGCATGTTGCCATCTGTCATGTTGTCCAAAATAATAATGTGACTTTAAGAAGGCCCACAGTAACATCTCAGAAAGCATAAAAATATGCCACAAACATATTTTTATGCTTTTAGAGATGCTATTTTGCATTTTGACTGTGATTTTCAATTTGATCTCTGTGCTATCCTTTTCATTTTTAGCTATTAGTGACAGCTTTCTTCAGCTTCAATGTGATTTATATGGTAAGCAGTGTGGCTCTATTTCATGGTGGCAGGCTATTATATTTTAGTTTATTCTTTTAATCATTTTTGTATTCTATTATTTCATTCTTCACTTTTGATATTTTAATATTCTTTTGTGATATATGGATATAGTTTTACAATATGAGATTTATTATCTTTTGATTTATAATTGTATACATATGTGATACAAATTTGACTTTTTAATACTCATATTTATATTTGTATATATGATTTTATTAATGTTTACTGATTTTGTATTTGTGTTGTGTTTATTAGACCCCTGAGGCAGGCGAGTTTTCGCCGAAACACGGCCCATGTCGGGTCTCTTTGGTATTAAAGTACTTGCATTGTCCTGCACCCTTTGTGTTTTTTTCTTGTTCAGTTTGATCGGTGTGCTTTAGACCCTCTCTCTACCTTTATTGTCAAAAGACTATAGTCATGTCTGACTATAGCATTATCTATCATATGAGTACAAAGGAGGGTTTCTTGCAAGCTTGTAAACATTGAATATTCATTTTGCGTGTGATCATTTCTGGTGATATTTACGGATGTTCATTTTAGTGTTATAGGTTTCATGTTAACTTGGGTTAAATCCTAATATTTTATAAATAAGACAGTTTTATATTATGATTTATTGGGTTCTGAATTTATCTCATACTTGTATGAACATAGTACCAGGTAGAGGTCTATATCATTTAACTTGTTCATGGCATTGCTTCAAATTTCAGTTTATAAGCAATATCCTTTTATGCTATTAAGGTTGAATTTATTTTAATTAAGTATTTCTCTTGTAAAAGAAGATTTTTATCATTTCTGTAGAAGCAGTGATAACACTTGCAAAATGCTTTATTTTTTTAAATTTTGGAACAAGGGTAAACAGCAACGGACAATTTGAAAATTGTGGACAAGCTTTACTGTATGTATTACAGAGTTATAAGTGGTCTAATTCTATGCAAATTGGAATTTAATTTTAACAAATTAATAACATTGGCTAACTATATTTTGACTAGTGTCACCCTCTTATCAGCCATCTCTCCCTGTCTCTCACCCACCCAGCTCTCCCTTTCTCTCCTAACCCTTCCTGTGAGATTGTCATTGGAATTCTTTTGTGTTTCATTTATATATCTGATATTTGCCAACATTTGCTTATTTCTGATCTGAAGAAGAAGGGTTACATTTAAAAGTTAATAAAACGCAGGAGACTTCTTTTACATTTATAACCACTTCATCACTGTTTGCATGCAGGGAAGGGGGATGGGTTGGGGGGTAGAGAGAGGGATAGGGGAGAAAATTGATGTAAAATGCTGTATGTGATCCTGATGTTCTTGTATTGGTTGTCTAATAAAAATTGCTTAAACATAAAAGTTAATAAAAAAAATTATTAAATTAGTCCAATAAAAAGGTATCTTATTTTATTTTCAAAGTTTGTTTTTATTTCTATTATTATTCTTTTCTGTAATTCACTGTGAGTATAATACTTATATACTTATAGAGGATTCACTCATGACTTTTTATAATGCAGTTATCATAGTTAATGTTTGTTATTTACTGTTTTTCCATCTTTAAGAATTCTGTATAAGGAATGGCCATATCCTTTGAGTTAATATATTCAAATTATGTATCATTTCTTCTTTTTAAGTTAAATACAGTGTGGAACATTCAGATCATTGCACATGTGATTTCCTATGTGCAGTGATCTGAATGTTTTGGTAATAGAATGCATGAGAATTTCATTTTTCTTGATTTTTCAAGTATGATTATACCTCAAGAACATGTCATAATATCTCCAGTTATTTCCTAAAATGGGCATAAATATATTTTATCTCTTTATAATTACACACACCACACACATACACACTCAAGTCCATCACAGTTGATGATTCCAATGGAAGAAGATTGGAAACTTTGAAATATGTCTAATATTAGGCTTTACACTATTGCTTCAGGAGAAGCTGGATCTTTAGTTACAAACATCTGCAAGGTTCAGATGCATTGAAGTGTTGCAGTTTCTAAAGAGTATCTATACAAGCTAACTGACCTTATGTTATGGAAAGAAACCTAATGTGAAGGAAGTTGTGAAGTAATTTACTGCAATATAGCTGTATTTTCAGACCTGAACTAGTTCCTAAACAAGGGGGGAACTTATTTTCCTGATGAGTATCCATTGTCCAAGTGTTCCCAAGTATGCTCAGAAGTGAATAAGGACTAATGAACTTTGCTTAGAAGGGACGCATTATTTCTTCAGACTCCTATATGGGTCAGTTGCATAAGTATGAGCCTGGTTTGCGGCCACTTGATGTGTACGCTTGGTGGCAGGGATACTGGGCATGTTGACCTTTGGTTTTTAAGCTCACTTGTTTGTGGTTCTTTTTGTGTTTTTCTTGTCTTTATCCCGTTTTTTATTCTTGTATGATATTTACATATGTAACCCTGGTCCCACCACACAGTTCTGGCTACCAGCTAGCTCTTCGGGTCAGCACCCAAACCAAAGTTTTATTCTTATTGAGCTAGGTGTAGGCCAGGAGGGGAGGGGGGCTGGGCTTGATCCTGGTAGGTTGTAGGGTTATAAGCCTCACTTTTACTTTATTTCTTTCTCAGTCACTCTCACTCCAAAAAAAACTCTCCACTCCAGGAGTTGTATTTTATGCAAAACAAAACTTTACTGGAACTCTGCAACAGGCGGATATCCAAACTCCATAGTTTTCTTTAATAAACAATTCACATTATATCCAACAGGTCACTTTGCTGAAAGAAAGGATCTTTGGTGCCAAGACTTTTGGTAACAGTTCCAACTAATGAATTAATAGTCTTTTTATAAATTCTAGGGTATTTACATATTTACAGCACCACCAGTCCTCCAATGCCCATCCTTTCTGACAGAACAATCCAAGGCAGCGCTTGCCATGCTTGCTGTGGTAAACTGCCCCTCTGGGCTGCCACCCAGCCGCCAGAGCCACTCAAGATCAGACCTCCTTGTCTGTCCTTCCTCCAGAAGTGCACTTCGTTGAGCTACTGCCTCTGTCACCGAACAGGCTCTCTCCTGTTCTGCTCCCAAGCTGGATTAACCCTTTCTACCTACCCGGAGCACGCCTCACACTCCAGTTAATGCTTTTGTTGGGGGAAAAACCTTCTCTTTATTCAGCCTTAGGTTATTGGGCCTGTCTAGGACACCCTCTCGCCTCACGAGTCCTAGTGGGGGTGATGGCAACCAAAGACCATGTGTTCACTAATCCTATCAGTTTTATAACTTCTCAACTCTACCCCAAGTATGACACCCATTGTCAATCTTCCTTTCCTAAACCTCTCTCTGGGCTGGGCATTTCCCCTCCCATCCTTGCTCCCCCCCCCCCCCCCCAGTGAATCTGGAGAGTTCTACAGCAACCTAGTAATCCCCTGAGAAAAATTCCAAACTCAATTTCTCAGGAGATTATACATAAGTGATAAGTAGTAGTAGTAGATATAGTTAATGTTTTGAATTTCAATGATAGCATTTTAGTGAAATGGTTAGCTAACCCAAGAGATATGGCAGTGGTATTGGATAGTATATATCATGTTAGATGCATATCAGTTTGTACTCTTTTATTATATTGTTATATCTTCAATGTTTTCACATATCAGATATAAAAGGGGGGAAATAGTATGGTTCCTTTTGGGGTGACTGTGGGCCTATAGGCTATAGGGATATTAGGTCTAATTAGGCTTTGCTTCCCAGCTTCCTAAATCAGGCCTGAACCGTTTTTAGGAAAATTAATCTGTCAGTATTATTTATCTAAGCTAGTGTACCAAAGAGCATTGCAACATGGAGTGGACCGTTTACTCTAGGTGAGATCATGGACAGAAGAATTATGATGGTGACCTGGGTACAGCTCACATGACAACCTAGACTAATTATGTCCGCCCATGAATGTGGTCAGAGGGTAGGTCTGCGGAGACTCCCCTTTGATGGGCCTATCAGAGAAAGAGTTGTGTATGTTTACGCTGACTAGGGACCAAAGACAGTCATTAAATATGGCTGCTGCGGGAGAGCTTACCAAGTCTCAAACAGCGCGACTGATGCACAAAGGAGATGGCATGCAAATGAGATGCATGCCCCTTTGCGCATTGATTGCTGTTTGCAACTCAAAGCTGTCAAATGCATTTGTCACTAGACCACTATGGAGTTTTTTTGAGTTGCATGGGGTTGGGGGCTTGAGAGAGGGTCTACCAGAGTCCAGCAGACCCCCTCTTGAGCTCCCCCTTGCAACTCAAAAAAAATCCAAGGTAATCTAGTGACCCCCCTCCCCCTCCAGAAAATCCCTGGTGGTCCAGTGGACCCCCTTCTCAAGTCCTCCCTACAGGCTGCAACTGGCCTAAAGCAAGTGTTCCAAGCATGGTAAGCTTTATGCATTGGGTCCTAGGCCTTTACTTCATAGGACCAACCCCCATAACTTAATCCTCATTAAGCTGGACCAATCATAAATTGCCAAGCGCCATTATTTCCATGCTAGCCTGTCAACAGCCAATCACAGGACATACCATTAATGACTATGGAGACAAATTCTATATAACATAGGATTTCCTGGATATTAGTCAGAGTGAGAGATAGCCAGAATGAGAGAGTGTGAGAGAGAGCCGGAATGAGTGAGAGGAGTGTGAGTGCCAGAAAGAATGAGAGGAGGGGAGTGGGAGAATTAGAGTAGGAGAGTGAGTGAGTTGCAATATGTAAAAGAAAGTGGATTCCAGTCCTGCAGAGGGACTGGAAAGATATGCCATGGAGAAAGATGTCTCACCAAAAGGGGTAGGGGGGGTGCAAGGATATCTCCCTGGAAATAGGTAAGAAATTCCTATTCAAATTGAGCTAACATCAGAAATGCTGCTACAGTGAAATTCTGTTTTTAAATCAGACTCTTTTTGGAACAGTGCTAGCCTGACAGAAGATAGCACAGTTTTAGTCCATTTGAGCAAACAGTGGGTAAGCTAAAGTAAATATGTGGTATTGACTCTGTGTGGAAACATTAAACATAACATCTTATTGCAACACAGATATTCTAAGTTTCACATATTTCTTTAATAAGACCTTGATTAAAATTGTTAATTACTGTGTCTATTAATTTGAGTTAAATAAAAGCCATACTTTAATTCCCAAGCAAAGTTGTATTCACCCTGAGCACCTCTCACTTATGTAAAGAATAGCATTAAGAGGGTATCAGGTAATGCTTAATAAGGTATAAACAGATCTTCTAACAATATAATGTTTTAGACATAGTTCTTGCTGGGTGCGCTGGGTGCATTCTTGGCATAGTACTGTGCTGAGTAACTGCCACCACTCCCTCGAGGGCGGAAGCAGCAGAGAAGCCCCCCAGCAATGAGCAGCAGGACAGAGGAGGCCCAACCAATGAAGATGCTGGCACCCAGCTCCATCTTAGACACTGTAGTTGGGTCGTAGAAGTTGCGAATCACTGTGTTGGCTGACCAGCTGACAGGGATGATGAGCATCAAGCCGGCTATGGCCACCACAATGCCGGCAGTTAGAGATATCTTGGACTTGGTGCTCTCATTCTCCACACAGGTGGTAAATTCAGCACCCACAAATGCCACCAGCACTCCAAATACAGCTAGAACAATGCTGACCACGGTGAGGGCCCGGGCTGCCTGCAAGTCTGATGCCAACTGGAGCATGGAGTCATGGGTCTTGCACTGCATCTGGCCTGTACTTTGGACCACACAGGTCATCCAGATCCCATCCCAGGTGGTCTGGGCTGTCACAATGTTCTGACCGGAGAAGGAGGTCTCTTTCCACTTAGGTAGGGCACAGCACACAATGGCCCCAATCAGACCACAAATGGCCAGGATGATGCCCACCAGCTGGACCCCTGATGCTCCCATTGTACTGCTCTCTAACCTGAAAAGAGGGAGAATATCAGACACAAAGAGGATGAGAATATAGTCTGTATAAATACCCCAATTAGAGAGTACTGGATTGAGGTAACAACTGGCTCTGTGGTCGTGGGGGGCATGCCACCAGGGCATCTATAGTCTTGTAGTTCCAGTTTCTTTACAGTAAGCATATCTCAGCTTGCAGAGGAGGCAAAACCTGAACTGGTTTAGACTGTTCCTGATGACAGGGAGTCAAGTGGTAAGCCTATGAAATGGATTAGACCTTCTTTGCTTTTTTAACATAACATTCACATCCTATTATTATAACTTGGTGCTCATTTTCAAAACAAATAAACATCCCCAAAAAGTAATACGGTGGTAGAAGGATGGTTTTCTCTCAAAAACATCCAAGTTTTTTGACACCCTGATTTTAGACATTTTGCTGTACAGTTTGTCCACATTTCAAAGGAGCGTACTGGGGGTGTGTTTTGGGTGGGACATGGGCAGCACCAAAAGATAGATGTTTTTCTGCAATTAAAATGAAAATGTCTAGGGCGAAATTTTTAAAACATTTTTTTGCTAGACTTGTTTCAATCATGATTAAGTGACCAAAAGATATCCTAAATGACCACTGGAGGGATTAGGGCATAACCTCCCCTTACTCCCCCAGTGGTCACTGATCTCCTTCCAGCCCCTAAGATGTGACACTAACAGTACATACCAGGCTCTATGACAGTTTCAGATATGATGGCCATTCTGGTTAGAGCAGCAGGCAGGTCCCAGGAGTAGCCTAGTGGTCAGTGTAGTGAACTGTAGAGAAGGGCCTATATCCAGTGGTGTGCTGGAGCCAGCTCTGTCCGGCTCGCAAGAGCCGCTTGTTAAATGTTGACAGCTCTTGCAAGCCGGTTGTTGTTTGGGGCGAGCCGGCTCCATTACAGAGGTAAGCATGGCAGGAGGGCGCCATGCTTACCTCCCCTCCTGCTCCCAAACATGTGCAGCGATTGTCCTTCGCCCCCACCATCCCCTCCCGCTCCCATTCATCTTGTTTATTACCTCTCAATTGAAGCGCCTCGTTATTTAAGCCCTGCTGCCCATCTCCAGCCTTCCCTGCTTGCTTGATGAGTTCGTTCGTGCCCTTAGTCCCGCCTTCTGATGTCAGAAGGCGGGACTAAGGGCACGAACGAACTCATCAAGCAAGCAGGGAAGGCTGGAGACAGGCAGCAGGGCTTAAATAATGCGGCGCTTCAACGGAGAGGTAATAAACAAGATGGATGGGAGCGGGGGGGACGGTGGGGGCGAAGGACAATCGCTGCACATGTTTGGGAGCGGGAGGGGAGGGCAGGGGAGGGAGGAGAATCGCTGGACATGATTGGGAGCAGGGGAGGGAGGAGAATTGCTGGGCATGGATGGATAGAGGGGGGCAAGGGAGAGAAGCCAATTGCTGGGCAGGGATGGGTAGAGGGGGGCAGGGGGAGAAGACAATTGCTGGGCAGGGATGGGTAGAGGGGGGCAGGGGAGAGAAGAGAATTGCTGGCCATGGATGGGTAGAGGGGGGCAGGGGGAAGAGAGAATTGCTGGCCATGGAGGGTAGGGGGCAGGGGAGAGAAGACAATTGCTGGGTATGGATGGATAGAGGGGGGCAGGGGAGAGAGGAGAGTTTCAGGACATGGATGGAGGGGAGGGCAAGATAAATTCTGGACATGGACGGAGGGAAGGGAAGGGACAAGGGAGAGAGAAGAAATGCTGGATATGGAGGGAAGATAGAGGAAGGAGATTAGATGAGGGAAAAGGAAGTGAGGAGAGAAACTGCACATGGATGGAGAAAATAGGCAGAAGCTGGATCCACTGTACAGTCATGTCTGCGGAGGACCAAAGAAGAAGAAAGAAGGAAAGAAAAGAAATAAATGGAAAGGAAGCCCTGGAAACAGAGTCAAGGGAACAGATAGAGAGCAGTAGAATCAGATACTGGGCCAGCATGATCAGAGAAACAAAGTCACCAGACAACAAAGGTGGAAAAAAATATTTTATTTCATTATAGTGTTGGAATATGTCACTTTGAG
>NW_021963539.1:0-9762 GCF_901765095.1 Microcaecilia unicolor | reverse complement strand
AAATTCAAGTCTTCCTCTAGGTGTGGGGAATGGCAAGATGTCCCATTCAGTCCCAGTATAACAGAGCGCTGCCAGACTGACTCCAGCTTTGTCATTGGGCTTCTAAACTAGCTTTCAGGAGTGGACACTCCATTAGGTCAAAACAAAAGGAGCCATGGATTAACTCTATACTGAGGGAATGAAAATATCAGAATGAAAAAGGGCATAAGCATTAGCTATATTGTTTAAGCTCAGTTCAGGAGCAGAGCCTTGGGGTGATGGTATGTGAGGATCTCAAGGTGGCAAAAAAAAAAAACAATGTGACAAAGGGGGGGGGGGGGGGTCACAGACAGAAGGATGCTAGGCTGCATAGAGAGGGTGTAACCAGCAGAAGAAAGGAGGTGTTGATATCCTTGTTCAAGTTATCATTGAGGCCTCACATGGAGTGTTGTGTTCACTTTTGGAGGCCATATCTCACTAGAGGAATAAAAAGATTTGAAGCAGTTCAGAGAAAAGTGACATAGTATGGGGTTTGCGCTACAAGATGTTTGAGAAGAGACAATGACCTAAAGATGTGTACCCTATAGGATAGGAAGGATAGGAGTGATAGTTCATACCTGGTAATATTTTCCATTAGTCCCGCGGGAGGTGGTGGAAATGAAAACGGTAACGGAATTCAAACATGCGTGGGATAAACATAAAGGAATCCTGTTCAGAAGGAATGGATCCTCAGGAGCTTAGCCGAGATTGGGTGGCAGAGCCAGTGGTGGGAGGCGGGGCTGGTGGTTGGGAGGCGGGGATAGTGCTGGGCAGACTTATACGGTCTGTTCCCTGAAGAGGACAGGTACAAATCAAGGTAGGGTATACACAAAAAGTAGCACATATGAGTTTATCTTGTTGGGCAGACTGGATGGACCATGCAGGTCTTTTTCTGCCGTCATCTACTATGTTACTATGATACAGAAATTTAAATATATGAAAGGTATTAATATACAAACCTTTTCCAGAGGTGAGGGAAGTGGTAGAACTAGAGGACATGAATTGAGGTTGCAGAGGATCGACTTAGGAATAATGTAAGGAAGTACTTTTTCACAGAGAGAATATAAAGGTTAGATCAATGGTCTATCTAGTCCAGTATCCTGTTTCCAACAGTGACCAAGCTGGGTTACAAATACCTGGCAGAAACCCAAATAGTGGCAACATTCCATGCTACCAATCGCAGGTGGTTGATACTTGAAATGCCCTCTTGCGGAAGGTAGTGGAGACGAAAACTAACAGAACTGAAAAATGTGTTTTCCTCCCTTCAAAGAGAGTGAGTAAGATTGTGAAATATGAGAGATGTTTTGAGGAATTTCCTAGTTTCGTGTTGGCTCTTGCTTGGGAGGAATGGATAGAAACAATTCAAAGAGTAAACAAATCTGGCATTCCTGATCCAGCTTCATTGGTGTAAACAGAAATCAGTTCCTAGACTCTGTCCAGACGTCCTGGGAGGATCCTCCTACTGGCATTGACTCAGTGAAAAGTCATAGCTTTATCCCCTTTCTACTACAAGCAGCCAAGTCCCTGTGTTCTGCCAGTGATGTCACAGCCCTCCCTATGCCAGGAAAGTTCATGTGTCTATATATGTATTTGGATTTAGTGCATGCCTTTTTCTGTTCAAGGTGAGTTTCATTCAGATACAGTAGGTACTTTCCAGTGCCTAGAAGAGTATTTCCCAACCTTTTTGTGGCTGTGACATCATAATTATGGCCAAATAAAATTGTGTAACAACCACCCACCCTGGAGATGCGGAATAACGATGTACCTCTAGAAAATCCATCTACATCATAATCTCAAAGGCAGGTTTTGTGAGTTAATTTGGGTCCCAGCTCATGGTTTGGGAAACCCCTCCCTAGAGGGTTTACAATCTCTGGAGCGGAGGAGTAGCCTGATAGTTAGAGCAGTGGGCTGAGAACTGAGGAAACTGGGTTCCGTTCCCACTGCAGCTCCCTATGACCTTGGGAAAGTCACTTAACCCTCTATCGTCCCAGGTACAATACTTAGATTGAGTCCACTGGGGACAGGGAAAATGTCTGCTGTATCTATATGTGAACTGCTTTGATTGGATCACAGAAAGGCAGAATATCAAGAAGCACATACAGTAGCCAAACTAAGGGCCAATGCAGCAATCGAGACATGATGTCTGTACACAGTGTAGTAAAGTGTTTTGTGCAGAAGCTAATTCTGCATACAATCTTGCAGTAGACATCTGCAAACAGCATATTAAAATCATTTATAATTGCTATTCAGTCCCATTGCAGAGAACTGTGCAGAAAACATTAAGACGAACACAGCATAGTGTAAGCCAGGGTTCTTTACTCTTTTGTAAGTTTGCCTCAGCACATCCTGCATATAACAATATTTATACATTTTGGAGCCAGGGTCTGGGACTGGATTATAGGAGGCCAGAGGTAATACTATACACTTCTTAAGTCTCTCTCTCGAGCAATAATATAGACCCATACTAGTTGCTTTACCCCAAACCAATTCATCTTTATTGAGATATTTAGCAAATCAATTGATGGAACAATTAACAGCTGAAGCAGCTTTTTAAGGCAAAGTTCAATATTAACAATATTTATACAATCTCCATTATCATGTTTATGCCATAGTGAGAACAGTGGTGTTCTGTTTCCCACAGATTCAAATGTTACACTCGGCAGTGTTTAACAACAGACACATAGACTTACTGATCTCTCTTGCTGCAAGACTTGTGGTTCCCAAGTCTCCAGAACATGTTAGTAGGTGGAATTTCACTCTGGAATTGCTGGTACCAGGAAACTGAAGTAATACAAATGCTTCTCTCCTCAGTCTGAATGGTGCTTTAGAACCAGTAGCAAAATGGATTAGACTCAGGGTTGCCCAGCTGGAATTACAAGGTTAAAACAGCTTACTCTTTCTCTCTCATCACAGGGATGAAGGGGTTTCCTGGTTCCCCTAATAGAACATGGCAGAGGCCTTTTCAGCTTCTATCACATATCTATCTAGTTTCTGAAAACTTGTTAGCTGTATTGTGACCACTGGGTTAGCAGAGCAGCTAAACATAGCTGCTGTGTCCTACTGGCTGGGGCATAACATAAGGCATGAGAGCTCTCTCATATAAGGGTTAGGCTGGGAGGCAGGAACCAAAGACAAGATTTGAATTTGTGCTCTAGGATTTATATTCCTGAGCTGTTCCCTCCAATTTCAGTATCCTCCCTTGGTTTACATACTGGCCCCTATGAACACTTGTACTTCCTATAGTTTATATAGAACTAGAAAGATCACTAAGGGGTTGTTTTACTGAGGTGCACTGAAAATGGGCTGCGGTGTAGGTCCGTTTTGTGGACAAGCGCAGATCCATTTTTCAGTGCACCTATAGAAAAGGCCTTTTAAAACATTTTGCAAAAAATGGACGTGCGGCAAAATAAAAATTGTCAGGCATCCATTTTGGGTCTGAGACCTTACCACCAGCCATTGACTTAGTGGTAAGGTCTCTTGTGTTAACCGTGCAGTACTTGCCTACACATGTCAAGTCGGAGCTACCGCCTGATTTTCGCCATGCGCCAGAAAATAAAATATTTTTGGCATGCGTAGCGGACTGGCGTAAAAATGAAATTACCGCACAGGCCATGTGGTAGCTGCAAACTTACACCGGCTTAGTAAAAGGGCCCCTAGTGATGTCACTGAAAATGCAATTCACACTGCTATGGGTGGGACTTTTGGATTTCTTTTCTGCACACACCATAAATGCAGAAATCCTACAGGTCTCTACACTTTTGTCCTCAGAACCAATCATTGCTCAATAATTTTTGTCACCATGAAGTGGGAAAAGCATTAGGTAACGAGACCTATTCTCTGTGAGCAGGTCTCCAACACAGTATTCAGTTATGAATTTCAGTAGTGTGCACAATGTTGACATCTTAATGACTCTATCAATTACATTCATTCTATTTGAAGTTTCTGGTTAAAAAGAAACAAAAATCAATATTATGTATATTGTATTCTTTTTTTTTTAATATTCTGAGACAAAGTATCCAAATGAGATTTGCATATGTTTCTACCTGTGAGAGGTGGTCACAAAGTCATTCTCCAAAATATGAGTGATATCATGCTATTCTGTTTATAGATGTCGTATTGTCCAAAAGTTATGGCTGGGAGGGTCTTCTGTCATGGACCCAGGCTAAAAACTTCCTCTGTCACTATAGTCTATCATTATCAAGAGCATCCATCTGTAGAACACTTCATCATTAATGGGAAAGGTCTCTGAGTTAGAGACATCACTCCAACAATAATTCCTCTCATTCTCTCCTAGATGGAGAACCTCATTCACTTCATTCATTACAATAATATCTCTATCTTAAGAAACTACTTAGTAATATCTTATGGCAATCATATATTTATATTCCCTTAAACCGTATTTACACTTATTTCAAGGTCTCATCTTAGAATCCCTTTCAATATAATTGTAGCAGGATACCCACGAGGAAAAGCTAAAGCGGCTCTTCAGCTTGGAGAAAAGGCGCTGAGGGGAGATATGATAAGGTCTATAAAATAATGAGTGGAGTTGAAGGGTAGATGTGAAACATCTGTTTATGCTTTCCAAAATACTAGGACTAGGGGGCATGCAATGAAGCTACAATGTAGAAAATTTAAAACGAATCGGAGAAAATGTTTCTTCACTCAACGTGTAATTAAACTCTGGAATTCGTTGCCAGAGAATGTGGTAAAGGCGGTTAGCTTAGCGGAGTTTAAAAAAGGTTTGGACATCTTCCTAAAGGAAAAGTCCATAGACCATTATTAAATGGACTTGGGGAAAATCCACTATTTCTGGGATAAGCAGCATAAAATGTATTGAACATTTTCGGGATCTTGCCAGGTATTTGTGACCTGGATTGGCCACTGTTGGAAACAGGATGCTGGGCTTGATGGACCTTTGGTCTTTCCCAGTATGGCAATACTTATGTACTAAAGGGGTGGCACTCTGGTGCAGTAATAATTAAGTAATCATTTCTTGTAAAGTCAAATACCCAATTAGTACTCCTTTCATCCTATACTTTATATGGAGTACTCCTTTCTTTCCCTAACGTTTTCCAGAATTTATCTAAAAGACAGTCAATCTACATACAATAATAAAGGGTCCCTTTTACTAAGCCATGTAGGCGCTTATGCGCTCCCAATGCATGCCAGATTGGAGTTACTGCCTGGTTACCGCATGGCCTTTGCAGTAATTTCAATTTTGGCGCACATACGCTACGTGCATCTGAAAAAGATTTTTTATTTTCTGACGTGAGGCAGCTACACATGTCAAGTGAAATTTGATGCACGTAGACCATTACTGCCCGGTTACACTGGCATTAAGATTGATTCTAGGATTTAATTTTAAAATTGCTTGCCTAGTGTTCAAATGCTTTCATGGCCAGAATTCAGAATCAGTGGGAGGAATTCTTCAGCTTGTAAAAAGTCATAGTAATCATTTAATAAGTAAGACAAATTTGTCTCTTGATACTCCCTTAGTAAAAGGAATGGTTTCTAAAGTTTATTGGAGAAGTCATTTGGATTCCAAGCAAGTAGAATCTGGAATAGTATTCCAACTGATACACGAACTAAACTGTCTTATATTCTTTTTCATAAGAAAATAAAGACATATCTTTTTACTAGACATGTGCTTTGATTTGATTAAATGATCTAATTTTTATTTTTAGTGTAATAGTTTAGTGATAGTTATGTAAATTCTTCTTAGGAAGTAACCTTGATCTGTACTCCACTTTGCACCTTAAGATTTAAAAGTGGTTTATAAGGCCCCATATAGAACAAAATAGACTAGCTTTAGTGTGCTTAACTCCTTCATTAGTCTTATTAAAAATAGGACTGGTTATTACTCTCCTATTATCAATAAACTCCATCTTCACCAACCGTTAGAATATAACAGTTATAACTGTTTAGAAGACTAGTGAGCACTGGAAAGAAAGGTTATCATCTTACAAATCATCTTACACGTTGAGTGCTTTTGAAGAAGTCGACCATGATATTCTGTCTTCACTACTGGATGAGATTGGCATATGTGGAAACATTCATAAGTGGTTCATGGGCTTCCTAAACTCTAGACCATACCAAGTTAAAATGTCCAGATCTATCTCACCAGCCTGGTTCCCAGACTTCGGTGTGCCACAGGGTTCACTTATTTCCCCCATACTCTTTAACATCATGATGGAACCATTAGGCCATACTGGCAGTTAAAGACTTAAAATCTTTTATATATGCAGATGATGTCACTATTATTTATCTACTGTTTGATAATCTCATTCAGAATATCCTTAACACTATCCAAAACATCCTTGATGTGATGGAAAATTGGGCCTCTGCCTTTCATCTCAAACTAACTCGGGAGAAAACCAAATTCCTAATCATTTCTAATCTTCATAACAGTTCCAACCTTACTAGCTTCACTATTAATCAAATGACTTACCCACTTGAGTCTAAACTGAAAATAATAGGGGTATCATTGACCAATTTTGACCGTGAGGACCAAGTTAACTCCAATATTTTTCATTCTCATGCTCAAATTTTGGTTTTATCTCAGCTAGGCTATTGTAATGTGTCTACCTAGGGAATAAGGAATCTCTAATTCAGAAACTCCAAACTACCTTAAACACAGCCACTGGATTGGTTTGCAAAGCATCTAAATTTGACAGTGCATCTCCACTCTTAATTAGATTAATCGAACGGGGCGCCCAAGTTTTCCTGAGGGCGTCCTCGCAGAACGTCCCGTGAAGGGGCAGGGAAACCTGTATTATCGAAACAAGATGGGCGTCCATCTTTCATTTCGATGATACAGTCGGGGATGCCCAAATCTCAACATTTACATCAACCTTAGAGATGGTCGACCTTAGAGATGGTCGTCCCCAGTTTTCGGCAATAATGGAAACCGAGGACGCCCATCTCAAAAACACCAAATCTAACTCATTTGGTCATGGGAGGAGCCAAAATTCGTAGTGCACTGGTCCCCCTGACATGCCAGGACACCAACCGGGCACCCTAGAGGGCACTGCAGTGGACTAACTGATGTACTAACTGAATGGAAAAAGCCCTTCCCTTACCGATCCCTTAGCGATTCAGAAAGAAACGGGCATGCATGAAGGAAATCGCATGCAAATGAGCTGCTCAATGTTAGCTCATTTGCACATGATTTCCTTCCTATGGAGGGGAAGCCAGTGCAGAGTTGTCTGCGTGTATAATAGCTGTCTACAACCTTAGAAAAATGTAAGTCCAGGTGCTCATCAGGGATGTCTTTTTTTTTTTAGAGTATGGGTGAAGGATATCCTTTGCTATGCCTCCATCCCTGCGACGGCAGTTGAGGATGTCCAAAATGTGGATGTTTCTGTGAGAAGGATGTCCATGCCTTTGTTATGTCTCTGACACCCTTTATTTATTTGGATTTTGGATCACAAGTAGCAGCAGTGGGATTTGAACTGGCCACCTCTGGTTTGCAAGACCAGTGCTCTAACCACTAGATCATTCCTCCACTCTTCTATGCCATTACACTCCCTTGAAATTTGGCTGTTCCTGTGTGGGGAGGGGGGTCAGTTCAGGACATCCAAAATGTTTGAAAGAAGGACCTTTGCTACGCCTCCACTGACACACACACACCTCCCCCCCAGGGATCTGCATACTGCTGCGATAGACCTGAGTATGATATTTGAGGCTGGCAAAAAAACTTTTTAAAGTTTTTTCGGGGTGGGAGGGGGTTAGTGACCACTGGGGTAAGGGGAGGTCATCTGGTCAGTTCGGGCACCTTTTTGAGGCTTTGTTGTAAAAAAAAATGGACCAAGTAAAGTTGCCCAAGTGCTCATCAGGGTCGCCCTTCTTTTTTCCATTATCGCTCGAGGACGCCCATCTGTTAGGCACACCCAAGTCCCGCCTTCGCCATGCCTCCGACACGCCCATGGGAACTTCGGTCATCCCCGTGACAGAAAGCAGTTGGGGACACCCAAAATCAGCTTTCGATTATGCTGATTTGGGCGACCCTGAGAGAAGGACGCCCATCTCCCGGTTTGTGTCGAAAGATGGGCGCCCTTCTCTTTCGAAAATAAGCCTGATTGTCTACCTATCAAAATCAGAATTATATTCAAAACTTGCATGTTTATTTATAAAATAATCTACAGAATGGCTCCAGATTATATGTTGGAACTGATATATCTCCCCACCTGTAATGCTTCTCCAAATTCAAGGGACTATCTTATTCTGCACTTTCCTAACTACAAAACCATACCACTCAAATAGGGATTTCTCACACTTAGAAGACAAATGGTGGAATTCCATTCCAAGTGAAATAAAACATATCTCAAATTACTTAACTTTTGTAAATTCTTCAATTGCCTACACGTCATGTTCCTCTTCAACAAGTTTCTTCACTAACTGCGTAGAATTAATGTTTTTGAACCACTATGATTCTTCCTCTGATGTCTTGGGCAATTTCTTACTGTACAACTTCTTTGCTTGCCATACTGGCTTAACTTAAGCTATAATTTCCACGTTAACTTGCTCTTTTCAACTATTAGGCATCCAATGGGTTTACATAAATTGTATGAATTTGTCTTTTTCTCCTGCAAAACTCTTTTTGATACCTAGTTACATCGTTAGAAATTGTATACTGCTGTTTTCTTCATATGTAAGCCACATAGAACTGAATAATGAAATTTGGATAAAGTGGGATACAAGTACCAATAAATAATAAGTAAGTAAGTAAGTAAGTAAGAAAGAGGTAGGCAGTTATGGTCAAATTTGAACTGTATCACTTCAATTAGTCAATTAGTCAACTTCAGGGTATCATAAAATAATGATATGTGACCCACTGCCCATGACGCAGCCATTTGTACTGGCGAAACGTGGCCATGTCAGGCATTTTATATTGAAATTCTGGGAGTTTTTAATCTATTAATAAAAATTGTGTTTTTTATAAGGTCTGCCTTGTTGTTTTATCTTCCGTACTGTATCTTATTCTACCACCAGTCAGCCATGGTTCTACAACAAACTATTTTACGGCTATAATAGCTAAACTATTTGGGTCTGCTATTTTTTTTTTAACTGAAGTGTTTATTCAAAACTTTTAAACAGTTGTTTTTAATTGAACCTTGAGAGCAATAAACTGCAATGTACACCAGTTAAAAGATTATACAGTGATAACAAGACCTATCCGTAAGAAGGTAGCACATATTTCTATCATGTCAACAAATCATAATATCATTGTGAATCATCACATACGGTTTTATGTTTTCCTAATCCTAAAGAGAAAAGAAAAGAATTATAGTCCCAATACAGATCAAGTGTCTGTGATCTGGTACACTGTGTTATCCTAACAAGTACAAATGTATTACAAAAAACTGTTTGAATCAAAGGATAAAGTATAAATTAACTCATAAACTGAGTCAGTAGTATTATCTCTATAATCTCTATAATCAATCTAACATATCTCTGCAATACAAAGTGTGAGAAAAGGGATCATTTTATGATCCATTCTATACCTAGGGATTAATTTTATAACATTTTCAGTGTGCAAAATATGTCTTATATGTGGAAAATGGTTTGTATAAATTGCACAGTCATGTGTAAAAAGCAGATGAACTGCAAGACTGTGCCTACTTTTACATGATTTCTATATAGGCATTCCCCAGGACATGGTGTGGACTGGCTGGGTCCAGGGGCGTAGCTACGGGTGGGCCTGGGTGGGCCCAGGCCCACCCAATTCAGCTCTGGCCTGCACAC
>NW_021963538.1:0-82426 GCF_901765095.1 Microcaecilia unicolor | reverse complement strand
TGTCTATTTGTATGGCCCCCCCATGTCTCATTAGGGTAATATTTTGATTTAATACTTCGTGATTCCACTTTTTGAACTGTTATGGTGTGGGTTAAAATTTGGATGTGTAACATTTAGAAATACATGTCTTACTAATCCGCAATATTGTCACATATTTCCTTGTTATGATTGAAACGCATTTATTTCCTGTACAATGATTAACTGATAGCATTTCAGGATGCCCGTTGCATAATTAACCACATGTTTCGTTTTGCCGTTAAGAAGCTGGTGGTTTTCTCCTTTTTAAATGCTATCCTATAGTGCTGGGGTCCTATGAAAAAAGGGCGTAGAACATTGTTTCCAAGCCATGCATTCAATCTAGTTTCCTCTCTATACGCGTTATGTTCTTTATTTTTAATAGACACAAGCTCTTTCCGGCAAAAACATTTGTGCTCAAATACTGTTAGGTTTTACTCTCATGATGGCAGCGCTGGTTCGCTGCTCACCTATAATCTTTACATTTTTATAACACTAATATACAACTCGTTTTACTTTAATAAAATCAGTTTACATACTTATCTTTAATTTCTTCTCGATACAAAGGATTTCAGCCGTACGAGAAAATATTATGCTGTTTGCTTAATGATCTACAATGCCCGTCCATCAATCTCTAAGTCCCGCTTCAGTGAATGCCACGTATCTCTCAGACCTCTTCTGCTTTGCTCGTTCTGCATGATTGGTTTCGTACTGCTTGGCTAAACTCCCTTGCTGTCAGCCGTTTCGCTCTATTGCTTTCTAGTCTCCCTTTCATTGTTGTTGTGTGGCAACTGTATAGTGGAGGTACCTTACCCGAAGAGCTTACATGTTTTTTTTCTTTTTTTTTTCTTTTACTTGCTATCGCTGGAATAGGTTTCAGGGATTCTTTCTAGGAACATGACATATATCTTTTTATTTCTCTCTTTTCCTTTATATTTTATTTGTTTTTTACTATATCTTTTACCAGTGTCACGCTATAACCATCGACTACGATACTGATGCCTGGGCTTACACCTATTGGAGGGTCACAAATCCTTCAATGGATGACAGTATCTTAATTAGTAGATTTTGAGCAGACTTCCATTCCGTTTTCGGAGTGGCCTGCGGATTCGGCATTATTGCCCGTATATGAGTTACCTAGTACAGATGAGCGTGGGAGCAATATAGAGACGTCTGATGCTTTTCATTGCGAGTTTGGACTAGCTGACTAGGGCCTTCAAATATTTTTGAAAGGTTAGTGGTAACAGAGAAAATTCCTAGTCTTTCCAATGTTTTAGTTGGGTTAGTGGTAACAGGGAAAATTCCTCACCATAAATTTGTCAGTGTTTTGTTGTAAACGAGAAACATTCCAAACCACTATAGATCCATTGGAGGGGTTAGTTGTAAAAGAGAAGATTCCTAATCTGCGGAAATCCATTGGACCGCTGCTCTTCGACTCAGAAGACCTTATTCGCGGGTTTTTTGGGTTCTTTTTGGGAGTGGTTGCAATGTCCCTTTTTGGGGGCTCTATCATGGGTTACAGCCCATGGCCAATAGTAACCGGGAAAATTCTTGGCAGGCAGTAGACACAGAGATTTATTCCTGTCTTTAGAAGCACACTCTGGAGAGTAGTTTTCATTAATTAGGGGTAGAGTAGTATAAATATATGAAAGCTGACACTATAGCACTATTTCTTAAGCACTGCTTTTTCCTGTTACTTCCATTTCTCTGTTCATATAACCTGCGGCAAAAGCATGGAGCTTTCCGCCAATTAGTAATTTTTGTTCTAGGTTCCGTCACCGGGACGCTCTTGAAGACGCGTGAGTATAACAGTGTTTTGTATACGCATGATGCATGTTTTGTTTAGATAATTTTCCCTTGCACGTTATTGTTTGTATACTTTAGTTGCCCCTGTTATAGATCTTAGAAATTTGACTTGAACCATCTCACTTATACATATTGCATTATATTGAATACACTCTTCTATGAGTTCCTATGTGGATTGTCTTCCCCCTATTTCAGATCCCACTATGTCCCCCTCCTCATCCCCTAGTCCCCTGGAAAGAGTCCTTAATTTCTTTCCCGCTGATAGAAAAGAACTTACCCGCTTATGTCAAACCTGGCATACCGGTTGGTCTGCTAAGGATCAAGGACTGGAATGGCCATCAAAGGGCTCATTTGATCAGGGCAAGCTCCAAGCCTTGGTCTGCTACAATGAGTCCAACAAAACAGGAAAATCTAGGGATAAACATTTAGCTGCTATTAATAAGTTCATACTTATTGCACGCAACCAGCACGATAGGAGTTTAGGTAAGTCCGATACTGATCAAGCCCCCTACCAAGATCCAGTGACACCTACCGCCCCACCACCGTATGACACAGCTGCTGCCGCAAGCACTACTAAGCTACTACCATGTGCTGTGGGATATACCCCAATACCCCCAGGATATTGTGATAAACCTATCACTGATCCTCTGCTACAGAATTCCCAGGGATCTCAGACGCAGACCTCCTCATCCCAGGGATCGCAAACCGTGACACCTTCGCTGACTGCGGGATCTCTAGCTCCTGCGATTTTCGACCCACCTACCACTGTGCACATTGCTGGTGTTGTTGATATATCTCCTCTTTCATCTCAAAAGAACCCTATCCCTATGTCCCAGGGGTCGGCACCAACTCAGCCACCCGTAACCCCTGCAACAATACCAGTGGCTCAGACTATCGCTCAGTCGCCCACTGTCACAACTGCTCCAACGATGCAAGTAACTACTCAGACCCAGACTCTTACCCCACAGACACGTCATGTCTATCGCACTATTGGAGGTTATGAGATTGAAATACCCCCTCCCATTATTGAACAATATCCTTGTGTCCAGAACCCAACGGTTCCGGTCAACATCCAACGCCCAGCTACCAGTCAAACTGACGCGGCTGCCCAGACCTCCCTCTGTCCAGCACTTGGATCAGGAATGACCTCACACATGACCACCCAAACGACTACTTACCCATATATGGGACATACAACTCAGACATCACCCCCACCACCACATTTGGACTCCTCGACTCAAACTGGTCCCCTGCCCCCGCCATCATTACCATACCCTCCTCTGTCTCAGTTACGACAGATGGGTTTTGTTCCATGCAGTCCTGCCACACAGGCACGCGCAATTTGTCAGGAATTATACGATCAGGGTTATGTAAAATTGCCCCCTGACTCGGATAATCCTCCCATGCCCATTCTTGCACCTGAATGTTCTACTCCCCCTAGATGGGATACGTTAGGTGCACGGCCAAAGGTTCAGATACCAGCTAAAGAGGGGCAACCAAAGGTTAGACCCTCCCCATTAGAAGAAGCATGGGAAGTTTTAAAACAACAACTCCCAACAAAATCTGACATGGAGGATATTCGAAACGAGCCTCCTCCGATACTCGATTTTTCCTCTCTTCAAGATAGCGATTCACCTCGTCTCAC
The DNA here is from genome assembly GCF_901765095.1 of Microcaecilia unicolor. Classification (NCBI taxonomy): domain Eukaryota; kingdom Metazoa; phylum Chordata; class Amphibia; order Gymnophiona; family Siphonopidae; genus Microcaecilia; species Microcaecilia unicolor. The sequence goes on along the minus strand of NW_021963538.1, from coordinate 78,960 downwards.
TTTCCCTAAGGCTCTTCCCCTTACTACCCCAGTCCCCACTGGAGAACGACCTACGCAATATGGTCATACATTGGCCAGTATGGGAGATGACCTCGCGTTCGTTTCAGAAGGACTTCGTTCCTTACGTAAGTCCATTTCAGCACTCCCGGATACTATTGCATCTGCTGTATCAAAATCCGAAATACCCCAACAACATGACGTTATTTCTCATCATACCAGACAGCGCCACCCTCAAAGTTATCTTACTAATGAGGGATCTAGTCGCTGCCTTGCAGTCATTGACAGTCCCCGTCACTCTACAGGTCTGAATATCAGTGCGGAACCCATCTATCTAGTCCGCCTAGCACACCTGCCCAATATGTGGCATTACATGAGAATTCATGGCATTATGTTCAGCCATGGATTGATAATCTTGCAGGATGGTCTGAGGCTCTCCAGCCCCAGTCTGCCCTCTTCCCACGTGAAGGATCCTTGCGGACTGACAAGCTCTCGTTAGTGCGAGATCTTATTTATGACCACCCTGACCCCCATTGGGATCAGCAAACAACCCTTTATCTAATCCAGGGTCTTCAGGTTTGGAAAAAGTATGAGAATCAATTCCCCCCCACCGCCGCAATTGATCTTCTAACATCTTCATTGGTCAAACCCTTTGAGAAAGTAAAACTCTTTCCCCTGCTGAATAAGATGTCAGGGGGTGTCCCTCATACAGAGTACACCCCACTGTCGGCTGTTGAATTAAATAGCCTAATACTACAACTCCCAGATATTGCAATGGGAGGCAACCGATGGTTAAAGAAATTACAGGACATTACACTGGGTACCACCCTGTCAGTCGGTGATATGAAAGCGCTTTTGGGCAGAACCCCACATGCCAGTGTCACTGACATATTCACCCAATCAGGCTATGCCAAATTTGTAACCGATACCCAGTATGATGGCAACCCTTTAACAGAAATTCAGACCAAAGTATTTCAGGAAATCCGGACCATGTATCCGGCTCTTAAAGATTTTTCTGTTATCACTTCCCAAAGATGGGAAATGGATTCAGAGCCTATTGAGGCTTACTTGCTCAGACTCCAAGATCTCTTTAAAGAAGAGACGGAGGAAAAATTTGACTCTGATAATGCCCTTCCAGTGTTCTACCATTTACTTAAGGGAACCTTACCTGCAGAGATTAAAAATAAACTGGAGAACACAGTTGGTCTCCAATTGGAAAAATGGCCAAAAATTCGTGAACACATCCTTCATCATTGCAGACGGCTTATTAAAAGCAAGCAAGATGAAGCTCAACATCGTAAGACAGTACACACTAACTTAGAAGTGCTACAAACTGAAGATCTCAAAGAGAAAAGAGCATCCAGGAACTCTGACACAGATCCCACAGGTCCCAATACCCCCGAGACCTCTCCCCCTGTTATTGTTATGTATGCTGACCAACGCTATGACAATAACACCCGAAATCAGGGCCCACGGCCCTACCGCCCAGACCGTAGAAATGATTACCCTGAAGAAAGAGGTCGTCGCGCTCAACCTCAGCGAGGTCCCCCAAGGGGCCCGCCTGATGTCAATAGACGACCCAGAGACTACCGTTCCCGGCCTAGTCCTGATCGCTTTCCAGATGTCCTGTGCTTCCGCTGTCAGGAATACGGTCATTATGCACGTGAATGTCCACAACCATTACAAAACAGACCCCGACATGTAGTACGGCAAGAGCGGCAAGAACGCCAGTCTTTCCCTTTGTGGAACCCGGATCAACGCCGCCCACAGTGACTAGGCGTGGTCCGCACTGCAGCAGGATTGGATGATCCTATGATCACCTTGTTAATCTGTGATGTCCCCGTTCCCTTTTTAATAGACACAGGCGCCTCTCGCTCTGTGCTAGCCCATGTCCCGCACAAATTGCAGAAACTTCTTAAAGTTTCCCCTAACAATATTACCACCACAGGATTTGATGGTGTCCCAACAGACACACCCCTGCTTGAGCCCTTGCCAACTACATATGCGGATCAACAACTATCTGCTCCCTTTTTGTATGCTCCACTATGTCCTGTCAATTTACTTGGAAGAGATCTGTTGACATTGTTTCACTTTGAAATTCATTTTGATCCTTCCCCTAATGAAAGCACTTCACTCATGATGGCTGTCACTTCTATGGTTGAGAAACAAATAGAGGTGGCGCTGAATTATTTGCCGGGTTTCCTTTGGGCCACACCTGATAAGCCCTATGGTCAGGTGACAGGCCCTCCCCATCGTATCCAGCTTTTACCCGGATGTAAAGGCCCCAAAATCGCCCAGTATCCGCTGAAGCCTGAAGTTATTGCTGGAGCTCAGGAACAAATTGATTCCTTATTACAGCAAGGTATTATTGAAAAGTGTAATTCACCATACAATACTCCATTATTCCCAGTGCCAAAGAAAGAGCCTGGCGCCTTCCGTATAGTACAAGACTTACGGGCACTAAATGACCTCACTTACGCGGTATTTCCGAACGTGGAAAACCCAACTACACTCCTCAATAGTATCTCCTTGCAAACATATCATTCCACCATTGACCTGTCCAACGCCTTCTTTTCCATCACCCTAGACCCTGTCAGCCGTCCGCTAACGGCCTTCCAATTCAATAACACAACATATCAGTGGACTCGCCTTCCCCAGGGATTCACTGACAGCCCTACCATCTTTTCCCAAACTCTAGCAGAACACATACATGAATTTAAACGTGACAGGTATGTTCTCCCACCACATACTTCTATTGTTCAGTATGTGGATGACATGCTTATCACATGCCCTGACTTTGACACTTGTGTTCAAGTCACCTGTGACTTTCTAGGCTTTCTTGCTACGAAAGGCTATAAAGTTAACAGAAAGAAATTAAAAGTAGCTCAGACACACGTTACCTTCCTTGGCCATCATATTGGCCCCCGTCAGAAGGGCCTAGGTCCCGATACCCTGCAACACGTTTCTTCTTTACGTCTGCCCACAACAGTTTCTGATCTCAGAGGTGTCCTTGGCATGCTAAACTTCTGTCGCCTTTGGATACCCAATTATTCCGCCCGGACTCAGCCATTTTACATGAAGCTACAAGGTAAACAGAAAGTGAAACATGAACCCTTACACTTTACAGCGCAGGAAACAGCTGATCTTATGGCCCTTGTAAAGGATGTTATGCTTTCCTCACCATTGGCAACCATTGATGTTTCTCAGGATGTGCACCTTTGGGTTGTGCATACTGAGGATACGTGGTCTTGCCTAATCACACAAGAACATGATGATCTTGCATGTGGTTACCTTTCAGGAACTTTTTCACCCGTCGAAAGAGCCTTTGCGACTTGTGAGAAAGGTCTTGTTGCCGCCAGTACTGCTGTTACCAAACTATACAGCTACATTCCTCACCTTCCGGTGATTCTCCACACGTCCCATGATGTTAAATATCTATTGGACAAACAGATCAGTCACATGACTGTCTGCCGTTTGCAAAAGTATCAAGTACTTTTGTTTAGTGTAGTGCACTCCATTCACCCATTAACCTTAACTGACCTTCAACGTTTGGATCCATTGCTCACTGTAACAGAGACAGCACAGAATGCTATCTTTCCTCATGAGTGCACTACCCAATTATCTGTACCCGAATCTCTCCACGTACATTCTGAAATCTTGCAGAGTGGCGAGGTTTGGTTTACAGATGGTTCTCAGCAAAACGGGGTAGCTGGTTTTGCCGCCCTACGCTACACACCCGAAGAACATATACTCGACCCTGTACAATTTCGACTGCCAGAGGCATTCACCGCCCAAACTGCAGAACTTGCTGCTGTTTTATACGTTCTGCTATTCAAAGCACTACACTCAGATTTGAGCATTGTCACTGACTCAGACTATGTTTTTGCTTCCTTGCATTCCCATGTTCGCAAATGGAACCAGAGGGGTATGATTTCCTCCACTGGACAACCCCTAAGTCACTTACCGTTGTGGACTGCTCTTTTTGACGCACTGCAGCAGCGTCATCAAAAAGGCCTCCGCACCAGTATCTCCTGGATAAAGGCACATCAGGAGACAGTCTTTTCTTTCGCCATCAACGGCAACCATGCTGCTGATGAACTAGCCCGTGAGGTCACTTCCTTTTCCAGTCCTCCTTCCGGTACCGCTGCCGATGCGGCACTTCCGGTCATTGTGTCAGATGCTCCACTTCTTGACACGCCTCCTTCAACCCCTTCCGATTCCACACAATCTGATTCCTCCTCTCCAAGTACCCCACCCCTTTTTCCTACTCCTCCCATCATTACCCCTCCCTTATCTCCTGACCCTCAGTGTTCTCAGAACGAGCCTACTCCTCCTGTAACCTCTGAATCCCTAACCTCAGACTTCTCTTCTACCCTCACGTCCTCACTTACACAAGCAGAAATTACCTTGTGGAAGCAAGCAGGCTGTTTCCTTAATCCTAATGGTATTTGGACCCATCCCAACGGTCAATTATGTGTTTCACAGCATGTTTTGTCTCTCCTCCTGCATGCCCTCCATTACCCTTGCATTTGAATGCTAATACATTGTATGATCAACTGTCTTCCAAATTATGGGCTCCCCAAATGATGCCCATGTGTCACACTGTGGTTCATAATTGTTACAAATGTTTTCTGTACACACCCAAACGAGGACCTGTCATTCCTTCAGGTCATTTACCTGTTGTCCAAGGACCTGGCCAACATTGGTATATTGATTTCACAGATATGCAGACACCTATTCGTGGTAAACGGTATCTGCTTGTCTGCGTGGACGGTTTCTCTAGGTGGGTGGAAGCTTTCCCTTGCTCTAGAGAAACCGCACAAACTATGGCACAATCACTGTGTAATGAAATTATTCCTCGATTTGGTATTCCTAGCAAAATTACCACAGATAATGGTACGCATTTTGTGAATGAACTCCTGCAGAACCTCCTACCAGCACTTGGCATCACTCACAGAACCGTCTGTGTTTACAAACCCACCAGTAATGGTTTAGTAGAAAGATACAATGGATTGCTCAAAACCAAAATGCGTCAGCTTATGGCAAATGGGATAAAGAATTGGCTTGATGCCCTCCCACTGGCACTCTTATCACTTCGTGCCACTCCATCCTCTTCCCTTAAACTGACGCCTTTCCAATTGTGTACAGGTCGCCCAATGCGACTTCTACCTGGCAATCCAGACACTCAAGTGCCCGATCAATACTCAGTATATTGGGATATCTTGCAGACTATTGTAAGTTCTCTGTCCTCAATTCCACAGGCCATTTCGGACAGAAGAGGGGATTGTGATGCCAATAGATCCCCCCCTTACAAAGTGGGCGATCTAGTGCATCGGCGTTATTACACGCACAAAACCTGGCGAGATCCCATCTACGTTGGCCCCTTCAAGATAGAAGCTCTGTCAGCTACAGCTGCTAAGCTTGAGGACCACACATCCTGGGTCCATCTGAAAGATATCCGAGTCTACCCGAATACCGAATCAGGCCTTCTGGATGTTTCCATTGATGTTTCCAGCACAGCAGTCACTGGAGAGACCAGTCCCACCACAAACTCCATCTCCACCACCACTGAGCCCAAGACCACCGACCCCACATCCAACACTCTTGAACCATCTTGATCAACTCGACCAAAGACTTAACCACTTAATCAACTTAGACCATCCATCTCCTGAATCGCACCTCCTTGATCTGGCTGACATTGTCATCCAAACCTTCGCTGACTCTCCAGACTCACCATCTGAACAACCATCTGTATTTGAACCAGCATTTGAGTTGCCATCCTCACCTCTTCCTCCAACTGTTCCAGCACTCCCACTTCCATACGTAGATCTTCACATCCGTCTCATCCGAATCCGTAACCTTGCAGAAGATCTCACCCAAATCCGCAACTTAGCAGGACAATTGAATCCGGAAGAACAAGAGTCTGTTGCGGTTTCCACAGTACAGAATTTGCACAGCAACATCTGTGAGCTGCTCGACATTCTACATTTGTACTTCCCGAATCAAGCCAGATAAATGCCACAGCAATTTCCGCCGATTTTCACTCCAGAAGAACTCATTCCCTTACAGACTATTTCTCTACATAAAGTTCCTATTCCAATACCACCTTTCCCAACCACTCCTGTGAAAGTTTTAATACCACCATCCTCCCCCGCTGGCAAAGTTCTTCACAGGGAACCTACTGCTGAGAACCTTGCAGCCCTTGACGATATCAAGGAACCAGATCCACCAGACCCGGGACTTTACCCTGTTGATAAGTGTGACTCTGAGCAGTTATCTGAAACCAATTCCCATTGGTCCAACGACTTTGACGGCACTTATTTGGAAGGTGACACCATTCCTGACGACACGGACGGAACCAGTACCCGCCCAAGTGTTGTCTCAGCAGCAGTAACGGTGTTACATCAGTACACCCTCTTCTTCTGCTTCCCATCTGCTCGATTGTTTGCTGTTGGACTCGTGTGCATGATCCTACTTTGTATAGGTTTGGTTTTGTTTTTCACTACCCTGTTTACCTATACTGCTGACAGTGACCTCTTTGATCTTTGGCTCACACTCACGACCTTTCCCACTGGCAACGTTACTTTGCCCGTTGGAAACGCCACGGTACTTGCAACCACTTCAGTACTCGCGACTACCCCTGCGGTACTTGCGACTACTTCAGTACTTGCAACTACCCCAGCAGTACTTGCAACTACTTCTGTACTTGCAACTACTTCTCCACCTACTACAGCAGCCTTCACAGAGCCCCAACAGTACACCACATTCACACGCCTGTTTGGACACACATCCCTCCAAACCATCAAAAAGATCAGTCCCTTTGCCACCAGTAATCCCACCCCTTGGTCAGACACACCGGCCACAACAGACTTTTCAACTGGCAATCCTACTGTGCCAATTGAAAACGCTGCGACTACTCCTGTCCTCACTGATTCTCCTGTTTTGCATTCTACAAGTGCTCCCAATAATATCAGTAGCTCGGTCCATATTGTCCCCAATCTTACAACTGCTTTTGGGGATAATATTACCTTGCTTGAATCACAACCCACCCCTCCTCCTTATCCTGTTGTTCCTACTAGTGACGTTCCTCCTCCCACGAATAATACTACCTTAGCCACTCCAAATATCACCGTCCCAGCTACTCGACCTCCCAGATAACTCAGCATCCCAAAGTAGCTATCAATATATGTCCCACAACAGACCAGATAACCAGCCTTCTCCACCTGATTCTCCCCCACCGTCGCCTCTAAATTTAAGCGAACAGTTAATCCCTGAACCCCCAGAGTACCTTTTTGATCCAAGAGAATTAATACATCCCCATTGGGACCCAGCTCCAGAAGACGATCCCAATTGGGACCCCTTCACATGATATCAAACATTGTGTGAACCCTTATTTGAGAGTTGGACACTAGGTCCAAGTCGAACGGTCACACACACTCTGGTACTGCTTGGAGGAACCTTAGGTTTACAAGTTGAACAAACCGACGACCTCCTAATAAGACCAGAAACTGGTGACGTTGTAGATTTTTGGTTAATCACCTACGCAGTACTGGGCACTGACTGGATACCCTTCCTGTTCATTAGAGAAGTTGGATTGGGACCTTTGGAAGTATATAGTCTTTTTGAAATCCCAGACCCTACTGAAAGAGGAGCTATTAGAATTTACCCACCCTACCCAAATTATTCCTCATGATATATCAAGCATTGGTATACCTTGGAATATTAATTATAGCAATCGCAGTTCTGGTTAAAGCCCTAGCATTATTTTTGTTACTCATTTTCATTAACCGCCAATTGCCTTTGGTATTGTCCAGATCTTACATTTAACCATGAAAAATACCAACATGCAGTGCCTAGCCCTTCTGTTGTGTGTGCTCACCATGCCTATGGTGCAAGGAACAAAACATCTAGAAAGTTTTCTACAACAGTTTATTACCACCCCTGAAATAACATTACCCACAACTGAGAACACGACCACAATCACCCTTGATGTGTGTGCTTACACAATGTGTGGAGAACATCCTGTACAGCAATATTTGTCAGCTTTTGAGGTATACCTGTGTCCCTTCTCTAATTGCGGAAGTTGGGCACAAGTATGGTGGTATACAGGTTCATGGATTCCCTACTCAGGTAGTGAGATCCCAGATCTCAAAAAGAGCATTTCTATCATGAAATTGCGAGTGAATGGCCTCTGTCCAATGACCAAATGTAATCAAGTGGCTATCACTTTCAGAGGAGTAACGGCTGTTACCTACAGAACTTATTCCTTAGGAATTGATGCCTCAGGTAGAGACCCCGTTGGAAAATTCAAGATTGTTCCACCCCCAACCCAACCAGAAAATAATCCTTTGATGTCAACAAAAATCCCAGAAGTAAAGATTCCTTACCAGATCGTGGCAATTAATAATTCCAAAGATTTAGTGGCACTAGAAACAGGATTTGGAGAGACAAACCTGTGGCTCGAATGGGCGCATTATACTACGAAGAGTTTGAATGTCTCTAATTGTTATTTTTGTGCCCATGCAAGAGCAGAACCAACTGTAGTTCCCTTTCCTTTAGATCTGAACAATGATCCAGATGGTTTTTGGTGTATGTTAGAGTTATTACAAATGAAAGATGATATCAACCAGACTTGTCAACATCTTAACGAACACCACCCCTACTTACCCCCTCGGCTGAGGGTTCCACCCGCATTCAGGATTCCACATCCTGCTACCAGATATCATACATGTCTGGAACGATATGGGGTGAAGAATACACGGTTTCTAGGAAATTTGACCAATTGTAATACAACCCTAGAAAAAGCGACTCTACGAAATCTAAATCTCACAGACTTTTCACAAGCTAGAGCAGACATATGGTGGTATTGTGGAACCCGTACTATCCACCATACACTTCACAGAAGTTGGACAGGCAGATGTGCTTTAGTCAAATTGGTAATTCCAATTGTAATAGCATCTTTGCTCCCTCCTCATAGCAGCTCTTCCTCACGAGTGAAGAGAAATGCCATGCCTGGATCTTTTGATGATCGGGTCTATATAGATGCAATTGGAGTTCCAAGAGGGGTTCCTGATGAGTTCAAAGCCAGAAACCAAATAGCTGCAGGATTTGAATCAGCTTTCTTTTGGTGGGCTACTATAAATAAGAATTTAGACTGGATCAACTATATCTATTACAATCAGCAGAGATTTGTGAACTACACTAGAGATGCAGTTCAAGGAATTGCAACACAATTAGACGCCACCAGCAGGATGACGTTGGAAAATAGATTAGTTCTTGACCAGATTTTGGCATCGGAGGGCGGAGTGTGCCGGAAAATAGGTACACAGTGTTGCACCTTTATCCCCAACAATACTGCTCCAGATGGATCAATCACCAGAGCTTTGGAAGGCTTAACCTCACTGTCACAAGAGTTGGCAGAGAACTCTGGCGTTGATACATCCTGGACAGGTTGGATGGATAGAGCTTTTGGTAAATGGAAAACATTTATCATTTCAGCGGCCACGACCATAATCATAGTGGTAGCAATTTTTGTATTAGTAGGATGTTGCATAATCCCTTGTGCTAGAGGCTTAGTAGAACGCTTAATTGAAACTGCAATAATGAAAAAGACAACAGCAGGACAATATGCCCTGTACGAAAATCTCCTTCCCAACACCACAGGAGATAACACATTGGACTATCTCCCTCTGAGAAGAACCAATCGCTATGCAACTGCTAGAGACACTAGAGAGATGTCTGCAACTGTATAATTGGGTAATAGCACACAGGGATACAATATAACCATATAAAGCTTTATAAGATGATGTGATACATGAGCAAAATGTCTACATAAGCAATGCACATCTATGCAAATGTATACTCAAGAAATAATCTGCATATAACCAAAGAATTTATGATTGATAACAATATATACTCACATAGGTAAGAATAAGTTAGAACCTGCATATTAATGGGTTGAATTAAAAATATTATTATAGTAATTATAAGTTATTGTATAACCACAGATATAGATAAGAAGTATTGAAATAATTGAAGTGGTGCCAAGATGGTAATTTCAAACCAAAAACAAAATTGACTGTACCAGTTAACCGTAAGACTCAGAAAATTTGATGGCCTGATAGGATACCTTCTGGAATGGATGGTACCATGGTGTATTTGCCCTGGTGTCACCCTATGGGATAGGGTGAAGAGGGGAATGTTAATATGTGGCCTGGCTTCAGACTTACCACTGGAATAGTGGTGGGCTAAGCTACACAGGCAAAAGCAACTGAAAAGTACTGACTAGGCCAAATAACAAGCTAATGATGTCATATTTGAGAATCTGCAAAAAGCAGGTTTGAACAATGGGTCTTAACACAACCAGATACAACTTTCAAATTGAATATAGCACCTATAATGAAATAAAAATGGGCAAAAGGAATAAAATGAGGTTTTTAAAGTGGGACTTATTTCCATCAGATGGCACTGAGATCATAAGATGTATGAAGGGTATTACTAAAGAAAGATGTGGAAACTGGTATCTTAACAGAAAGATATTTTGGTAACGACAAAAACTAAATGTTCCAAAAACATGTTGACTTTAACGGATATGGGGCAATCTCTTGAAATAGCTAGAACGGAAAGACAGATGGTACAGATGCGCATGTGGCCGGATACGAAAGTATGATCTCAGAAATTGAGAAATATTAGAAAAAAAGTACTCACAATTGACTTCTATTTGAGAGCTGTGGGTAAAAAGAAGGGAAATTTTGGCTTAGTTAGGAGTTCTCCCCAACGCTTGCTCAGACGGCAAAGCCCTGTGCGATTGAAACCAGAGTCTGATGTCTGTACTTAATGACAACTTGGTAAGATTAAAGTTTTCTTTCTGAAATTATCTCTGTCTTTATTTCCAATAATTCTTTACCTGCCATTCTAACTTAAAACTAAGCCACATACAACTCACACACACTCCTTACACTAGTTTCATAGATTTCTAATACTATATATATATGGGAACTTAAATGGACAAAGATCTACTTAAAACCTGATAGATAGAAGACTATGGTCATGGGACAGTATCCTAGACTTATGCCTTCTGGTATCTACACAAGAGACATATCACTGGAATGGAATATCAAAGGATTTAGGCAGGCGGCCCAACACATAGTGGAAGAGCAGATCCTTTGGCCCTAAGAAGGGTATCCCTGGGGGGCAAAGAGGGCCCCTAGAATTTACACCCTTCTGACTGAAGCTTTTATTACACAGTGCAGAAAATGGTGTTCATTCCTGTGTGGATTTTCTGGTGTTCTGTGAGGCTTAATTTATAAGGTGAAGCTTTTATTACACTCACTGCACATGAATGGTTTCATTCCTGTGTGAACTCTGTGGTGCCTTGCGAGATTACCCTTCCGACTGAAGCTTTTATACACTCAGTGCAGATGAATGGTTCACATCCTCGGTGGATTCTCTGGTGTTTGTGAGGTGTTCCTTCCGACTGAAGCTTTTATTACACTCAGTGCAGATGAATGTTTTCACTCCTGTGTGGATTCTCTGGTGTTTTGTGAGGCTTGTTTTCTGACTGAAGCTTTTATTACACTCAGTGCAGATGAATGGTTTCACTCCGTGTGGATTCTCTGGTGTTTTGTGGAGGCTTGTTTTCTGACTGAAGCTTTTATTACACTCAGTGCAGATGAATGGTTTCACTCCTGTGTGGATTCTCTGGTGTTTTATGAGGCTTGTTTTCTGACTGAAGCTTTTATTACACTCAGTGCAGATGAATGGTTTCACTCCTGTTGTGGATTCTCTGGTGTTTTATGAGGCTTGTTTTCTGACTGAAGCTTTTATTACACTAAGTGCAGATGAACGGTTTCACTCCTGTGTGGATTCTTTGGTGTATTGTGAGATTTCTTTTATGAGTGAAGCTTTTATTACACTCAGTGCAGATGAACGGTTTCACTCCTGTGTGGATTCTTTGGTGTATTGTGAGATTTCTTTTATGAGTGAAGCTTTTATTACACTCAGTGCAGTTAAGTGGTTTCATTCCTTGTGGATTCTCTGGTGTTTTCTGAGGCTTGTTTATGAGTGAAGCTTTTATTACACTCACTGCAGATGAATGGTTTCACTCCTGTGTGGATTCTCTGTGTTTTATGAGGCTTGTTTTCTGACTGAAGCTTTTATTACACTCAGTGCAGATGAATGGTTTCACTCCTGTGTGGATTCTCTGGTGTTGTGTGAGGCTTGTTTTCTGACTGAAGCTTTGATTACACTCAGTGCAGATGAATGGTTTCATTCCTTTGTGGATTCTCTTGGGCATTGGGAGGTTTCTTATGACATTTTCTTCTGACTGAAGCTTTTGTCACGACTAGAACATGCAGATAATCCCTCATCAGTGTCATTTTTCTGGTGTTTTGTAACGCTTCCTTTATTGATAAAGGTTTTCTCATCTACTGTAGTTGTACACACTCTAGTTTCTGTATTATTGTTCTCATGTTTCTCTTTCTTCCTATTGAAATCTTTCCCACACTCAGAACCTATACAGTGTGTCTCTCTTATGCAGTTTTCTGCGTTGCTGTAGTTCTCTCTTGTGACTGAAGGTTTCCCACAGTCCGTACCTGTATATGGTCTCTCTTCAGTATCGGATCTCTGATGTGATTTCAGAGTTAAATGATCATTAAGGAATATCTCACATCCATCACACAAACATTTCTGAACTCTCATTGGGTTTGTCTGTTCTTCCACTGTTTGTGTGATATTACTGGTACAATGTTCACACGGAGCTGAGCTTCCTGTTGAAGGTTTTAGTTTATTTTGATTTTTTCCCTTTTCCTCCCCAGTCAGAACAGGACGAAGTCTCTTCTTTTCCTCTCTTTCTGAGAACATCTTTTCCTCTTCAGGCTTCTCACTGAGCTTCCATTTATGTGTCTCTGCATTACTGTTCTTAGGGTCATCTTTTTCTAAATAAATAAAAACAGAGCATTGTATAGTACTGTAGGAGAACAGCAGTTTAACGAGTTCAATAAAAAATCTGTATAATTAATTGTAAATTTTCCACCCTCTCCCTGTTGGGAATACATTTCCAAGCTAATCACTACCAGGGATGAATACAGACTATATGATTATTCAAGTTGATATTTAAAAGCACATTTTGGTTTTTGTACATAGATATCGTTTAGCCCTATAACTGCTCTTATCAGACAGGCTGCAAGATGCAAGGCTAAACCTTCAGGGTACTTGTTCCCAGATAAACTAAGTTGGGCGTTAGCTGATCCTGAAGTTCACAGGAAGAGATTCACCATTACCCAATCATACATTTGTTACAGAAGCTTAGTTATTGTAGATATGAGAAGAGACATCTGAATGAAAACTTGCCAATGATAAGTTATATTTCACTTAAAGCAAGTTCTATTCTTTACCGTCTATGTTCAGGCTAATTTAGTAAGTATATTTTTATATATTTTATTATGTACTTTTTTCTCTCGCTAGCAGGAAAAGGCTTCTGATGTTCGGTATGCTTAAAGCTTTTGCTTATTGCTATGTCAGCTGCCGAACCAACTTCTTCATTAGGTTTTTAGTTTAATGGTCAACTTCTCAGCCTAGTCTATAAACAATAATAAGTTATACAAGCAAAAAGAGTCTCTTTCTTCCTGTGAGAGGAGCTAGACCAGCCTGGAAGCAAATCACTTCTCAGTGCCAGCAAAGTTCCTGTTCTGAGGTAACAAAACATTCCTTTTATTCTTTTATCTAACTGTGCGTACATGACAATTCTCACGTCTCTGCGGTGCCCCCCTTATCTAAAAACAACATCTGGCTATATTTGTTCCTGCAAAACCAATCTCACGACCCAGAGCTACAAATCAGCACGATAGCCCTAGGGCTTGTTTCACCTCCTTCTTCACCCCTCCCTGTTGCTGTGCTTGCAAGTGGAATGTTAGATAAGAACTTCTGCTGGAATTCTGCCTATGAACCTCCTGATGACCTTACCTTGATGTATTACAGAGTTGGGGAGACTCTGCTTCACAGAGAGAAGGGCAGGAATCTTAGGAGTTACACAGTATGTCCACCATTTTATGGATTGCAAATTTATACAATATGCTGAGCTAGGCTAAGCTCCATCAGTCACCAACCAAGAAAGGGATAGAAATAGAATGTTAGGTATTATTAGGAAAGGAATGAAAAACAAAAATGAGGATGTTATAATGCCTTTGTATCGGTCCATGGTGCGACCGCACCTCAAATATTTTGTTCACTTCTGGTCGCTGCATCTCAAAAAAGATACAGTGGAATTGGAAAAGAACAGAGAAGGGCGATGAAAATGATAAAGGGGATGGGACAACTTCCCTATGAGGAAAGGCTGAAGCGTCTAGGGCTCTTCAGCTTGGAGAAGAGACTGCTGAGGGGAGATATGATAGAGATCTATAAATAATGAGTGGAGTGGAACGGGTAGACGTGAATCGTTTGTTTAATCTTTCCAAAAATACTAGGACTAGGGGGCATGCGATGAAGCTACAATGTAGTAAATTTAATACAAATCTGAGAAAATGTTTCTTCACTCAACGTTTAATTAAACTCTGGAATTCATTGCCAGAGAATGTGGTAAAGGCAGATCACAAAAAGCGGGGTTAGCTTAGCGGGGTTTAAAAAGGGTCTGGCTGGCTTCCTAAAGGAAATGTCCATAGACCATTATTTAATTGGCTTGGGAAAATCCACTGCTTATTTCCGGGATAAGCATCATAAAATGTATTAAGCTTTGCTGGGATCTTGCCAGGTATTTGTGACCTGGAGTGGCCACTGTTGGAAACAGGATGCTGGGCTTGATGGACCTTTGGTCTGTCCCAGTGTGGCAATACTTATTATGATGTTGTGGTTGTCCATCTGACCTTTCAGCCAACATGCTGTGGCTTTCTTCATGGTGGTTGAAATGTCGGTTCTTCTTACTCAAACGCGGCAAGACCCAGATAACTACAATAATAAACCTTTCAACGATTTTTCAATCTGCTGTTCTTTACTTGGTTTTGAGATAACAAACAGACAATGCATCTAACTGTTCCTAAACCAATAAAGCTACTAGCTTTGGCTCCGATAGCCCCCTACAGTAGAAGATGAAACAACCACTGATCCAGCAAAGCCTCAACCTCCCCTTCCCCTCCCCAAACATAGAATCATGATGGCCATCCAGTCTGCCTTTCCTGAGAAACCACTAACTCCTCCTTTTGCCAAGAGATCCCACGTGCCTGTCCCATGCTTTCTTAAATTGACAGTCTTCATTGCCACAACCTCCACCAGAAGGCCATTCCATGCTCCACCACCCTTTCCGTGAACAAATACTTTTGTAGATTCCTCCTAAGCCTATTTATTTTAACTTCAACGTATATGATACCCTAAGAATGCCAGAGTCATAGGTATTGAAGGTTTTACAGACAGGAATCAAAACAATACTCCAATGAAAACAGAAGAATCTTAGAAACAGACCCACCCCAGGTACTAATGTCATCTCGCCATCACTCATTATCAGTCACACCGGCTTCCTGTAGTGAGACTCACCCACTGCCAGTCAGTAAGAATAACGGGAAACCCTTACCTAGAGACATCAGGATCTCATAGTTGTCCTTCATCACCTCCCTCCAAAGCTCCTTCTGCCCTTCATCTAAATACTCCCACTCCTCCTGGGAGAAAGAGACAGAGACGTCCTCAAATGTCACCCGCATCTGAAACACAAACCAGAAATACAGTCAGATTTCAGCTCCTGCCTTTGTTATTGGGATTGGAACTGTGCAGATTTGTTAAAGATTCAGCTTTATCTATCTTTTTGTGAAGAATTCCCCCGGCATTAACACCCAGCTCTTCTGTTCTCCAGGACTGACTCCGCCTAAGCCATCTCCCAGCTCAGGCTTGATTACCCCATCCCCTCAGTAATCTCAGTCTCCAACTAGTATGAACCACCTCCCTAAGAAGGCTGACCCCCCCTTTCCACCCAGCAGTTTTCTCTGCCCCGACCTCTACTTCTTCATCCAAGAATCCCCCCTCCCCATTCCCCCCAGAGCATACAAATCCCTTACCTCTGTCAATCTGCAGCCCCCCCCCCCAGCAGTAAAAACACCCAGAACTTTCTCTCATATTGCACACATGGTTCTCTTTCTGAAATCTCTCTTGCCCCCAGCACATAAACTTCCACAGCTCTCTCAGAAAACCCCCCACACACACCCTCCACTGTTCTCTCAACATCCTCAGCACTCACGTATCATAGCCATCCCAACGCCTCCCCCCCACCGCATATACACTCTCCCCACAACTCTGTTGGGCCGATGATCAGAAGCAAATGCAGGCGCTAGAGGCTGCTACCACCCCATGATCAGAGCAACCGAGTGCGTGAAACACTACTACTACTACTACTACTTAACATTTCTAAAGCGCTACTAGGGTTACGCAGCGCTGTACAATTTAACATACTACTACTACTTAACATTTCTAGAGCGCTACTAGGGTTACGCAGCGCTGTACAATTTAACAAAGAGAGACAGTCCCTGCTCAAAGAGCTTACAATCTAATAGACAAGTGAACGGTCGGTCCGATAGGGGCAGTCCAATTGGGGCATTCTGGATTCACTGAACGGTAAGGGTTAGGTGCCGAACGCAGCATTGAAGAGTGTGGGCTTTAAGCAAAGACTTGAAGACGGGCAGGGAGGGGGCTTGGCGTAAGGGTTCAGGAAGGTTGTTCCAAGCATAGGGTGAGGCGAGGCAGAATGAGCGGAGCCTGGAGTTGGCGGTGGTGGAGAAGGGTATGGAGAGGAGGGATTTATGCTGTGAACGGAGGTTACGGCGGGAACGTAAGGGGAGATGAGGGTAGAGAGGTAGTGAGGGGCAGCAGACTGAGTGCATTTGTAGGTAAGAAGGAGAAGCTTGAATTGAATGCGGTATCTGATCGGAAGCCAGTGAAGTGACCTGAGGAGAGGGGTGATATGAGTATATCGGTTCTGGCGGAATATGAGACGTGCAGCAGAGTTTCTGAACAGACTGAGGGGGGATAGATGGCTAAGTGGGAGGCCGGTGAGGAGTAAGTTGCAGTAGTCCAGGCGAGAGGTAATGAGAGCGTGGACGAGAGTTGCGGGTGGTGTGTTCAGAGAGGAAAGGGCGAATTTTGCTGATGTTAAAGAGGAAGAAGCGACAGGTCTTGGCTATCTGCTGATATGCGCAGAGAAAGGAGAGAGAGGAGTCAAAAAGATGACTCCGAGGTTGCGGGCAGATGAGACGGGGAGGATGAGGGTGTTATCAACTGAGATAGAAAGTGGAGGAAGAGGAGAAGTGGGTTTTGGTGGAAAGACGATAAGCTCGGTCTTGGACATGTTCAGTTTCAGGTGGCGGTTTGGACATCCAGGCAGCAATGTCGGATAAGCAGGCCGATATCTTTGCCTGGGTCTCCGCGGTGATGTCTGGTGTGGAGAGATACAGTTGGGTGTCATCAGCATAGAGATGATACTGGAAACCATGAGATGAGATCAGGGAGCCCAGGGAAGAGGTGTAGATTGAGAAGAGAAGGGGTCCAAGGACCGATCCCTGGGGAACACCAACAGATAAGGGGATGGGGGTGGAGGAAGATCCATGAGAGTGAACTTTGAAGGGGCGGTGGGAGAGATAGGAGGAGAACCAGGAGAGGACAGAGCCCTGGAACCCAAATGAGGACAGTGTGGCAAGAAGTAAGTCATGATTGACAGTGTCAA
The DNA here is from genome assembly GCF_901765095.1 of Microcaecilia unicolor. Classification (NCBI taxonomy): domain Eukaryota; kingdom Metazoa; phylum Chordata; class Amphibia; order Gymnophiona; family Siphonopidae; genus Microcaecilia; species Microcaecilia unicolor. The sequence continues at coordinate 61,268 of NW_021963538.1, read as the reverse complement.
AAGCGGCGGATAGATCCAGGAGGATGAGGATGGAGTAGTGGCCTCTGGATTTGGCAAGGAACAGGTCATTACAGACTTTAGAAAGTGCTGTTTCTGTCGAGTGACAATCCCTGCTCAAAGAGCTTACAACCTAAAGGACACGTGAACAGTCAGACCGATAGGGGCAGACAAATTGAGGCAGTCTGGAATTCCTGAAAGGTAAGAGTTAGGTGCTGAACGCAGCATTGAAGAGGTGGGCTTTAAGCAAAGACTTGAAGATGGCAGGGAGGGGGCTTGACGTGAGGGCTCAGGAAGGTTGTTCCAGGCATACGGGTGAGGCGAGGCAGAATGAGCGGAGCCTGGAGTTGGCGGGTGGTGGAGAAGATGGGTAGGCTCTGAACGCAACTAGCATGCAAATGCATGCAAAACAGGGCTCTTCGCATAAGTAGCATGCAAATGCATGCTAAACATATTCATCCCCAATGATCAGCGACCAGCACGCAAAAGATTGGCTTGCTGGCTGCGGCAAACCTTACACCATTGGGGAGGAATGGTGAACCCTGTCCAGCATACATTTGCATGCTAGCAGGTCTCCATTCCCCCAATGCAGCAGCCCCCCACAGGAACCTTGACCCGACCCCCCGCCCAGCAACAGGGGACTGGAGATCCAGTGTGTCTCCAGCGCCCAGATGTCCCTGGTGGCCCAGTGGTCACGGGTTAATCCCCCCACCCACCCACCTGGTGGTCTAGCGGCACTTCCCTACCCCCCTACCGTCAGTTGGAGGAGAGAGGTGGCCTCCTCTGGGATGTGCTGGGCTTCACACCGCGCCGATGGAAGGAGACCACCTTTTGACAACCCAGGCTTGTCAAACAAGTGCGGGAGGACTGTCTACCCATGCTCAAATTTGCAAGCAATTATCTCTGATCAGAGGTCCAGTAAAGCCCCCTGCTCTTCCAGCACTATTTTCAGAGCGCTGTTTGGAACAGCACGGGGCTTTTGATCGTCTGCCCATTTGTGAATATTGCCAATACATATCATCAGCTGTCTCCCTCCCTCACTCCTCCCGTCCTATGGAATCCCCAAAATTCAGCCACGTTTCACCCCTGACAGCCCCAGCTTTTCCTCTTTGTCCCTCCTGCAGCACCCCCTCCTCAGCTTGCCCTTTTCATCTCCTCTCTCTCGCTCTCCTCACTCCCCAATCTCTCCTTCCACCCCTAGTATGCACCTGCCCTCTCGCTGAGGATTCTAGGTCAGTTCCGCCTGGACAGTTCCCACCCACCAATTCTCTTGTGGACAATTCCTACCACACCAGAGAGGACAATTCAAACCCATATCTCAAAAATACAAAACACATAAGGCAACTAATCTCCCTCTCTTTCTCTTCCAGACCGTACCCCCTCACACCCCTCCTCCAGACATTACCTTTTACATATCCTTTTCCCCTTCCAGACATGCAGTTCATGAGGGGGGAACAAAAGCCGCCCCACAGCCCCCAAACTACGTTTCAGCCTCATTCACGTTTAATCCGGGATCTAAATGTTATAAATAAATAAATAGTTAAATTCAAACTGTAGTTCATGTAGGGGAGGGGGGAAATGACCCCCACACACCCCCCCAAACTAGATTAAACCTAATTCAGTCCCTCAAAATGACACGCTGATTACGATTTATAACAAATGACTACTCTACCTATGAAAAGATATTCTGTCCTCTGTGCACATCCGTTTGCTGCTCTAACTTCCTCGTTCCAGACCTGATCTAAGAAAGAAGCGATGATTGGTTAAAAAAAAAAAAAGGCTAGAGACGGTGGAAATGACCGGGGAGGGGGGGGGGGAGTCCTTGGGGGACCTGTCCAGGTGGGAACTCGTCTGATACCATGATGAGTCCCAGGGAGGTAGGGGACAAGAAATGAAATGGAACAAGGAGAGCGGTGCCACAGGAGGCAGGTGCACACTGGGGGTGGGGGTGAAAAGGGCTCAGTGTACGAGTCTGCAGAGTCACCATTGGCATCTGTGTTAAATGGCTATTGGCTATTCTTCATACTGATAGGTGTGTTTTTTGCATGGAGTTGATGGAGACCTTTATATGCCTGTTTTTGGCTGAGCTCTGTGGTTTATAATTGCCAGGGGGGTTTTTAGCACATTTTTAATGATTTGCATCACCATTTATATTTATCATTTATATTAAACATTTTTCTGTATTCATTGACGAAGACCCTGGTAGTGAATACATTTTGGATAGGTTTTATTTTGAACCTCTACGATCCGCTGTCTTTTATTATAACATACTGTAAGATAAGCATTGCCATGCAGCAATGGATCAGAGGTCCATCAAGCCCAGCATCCTGTTTCCAACAGTGGCCAATCCAGGGCTTAGGTACCTGGCAAGCAGTTCCGTGGACAGATGACCCTCTTCTCCTGCAACCCGGCACCTGACCTAGCCTTTAAACTGAAATTTCTCTAGAAATAGGCATTTTCCCCATAGTTTTAAACTGAAACCTTTTCTAGAGGTAGAAACTAAACTCCTTTGTTCTAAACGGCAGTTATTTTCTGTTAGCTCATCCAGTGACCTCATTAAGTGTTAATTAAGGAGGGTCACTGTTATGATTCTGCCGGTTTGGCTGAGGGGGAGGGGGGACCGTCTCTTCTGATTGGCTGCCAGGGGTTGTGCTGACGTCAGGGGATAGTACTTTAGCCTGCAGCTGAGGAGTTTCTCTGCTTTTGCGTTACTTCTTGGTAGTAACAGGAAAGCCTGATAGGTTTCTCTCAGAACGTGCTCTAGGTTCTGACAGGGTTCTGTGTTGATTTAGAGTATTCTTTTCCTTCCCTCTGGTTAGCTGCTGCTGTGTGTGTGTGTGTAGGTAGCTCTGTAATCAGGGTCAGCTGCTCGTTTGTTTAGTGGGGGCTGGGCATTGCTCAGCCTCTGGGGCTCTGGGCTAAGTGAGAGCGTTCTCCTCTCCTTTGTTGTTTGTTTAAGGATTTCTCTTCCCAGTGTCCCGGCCTGCTGGCTCAGTGAGTTTAACCCTTTGTGTACTGTGTGTATTGTATTCCTGCCTCTGCCAGTGTGTTTGTTTGGATGGGCCCCACTCCCTCTAGGGAGCCGGACCGTTCTCTCTGATTGTTTGTTGATTTATGGCACTTTCTCTCTGCTGGCTCTTCATGCTTATCCCTTTGTGTTCTGGGTGCCTCTGTCTACAGTGGGGTTGAGGCAAAGGCTTTCTGCCTTCCTTTTGTGTTTGGTTCCTCTGGCTTCTGCCTGGGGCTCCTACCCTGGTGGGGGGGGGGTTGCTGTGTTAGTTTCCCCTGTCCTGGCGCTAGTCCCCTGCGTGGGCGTGGCCCGCTCTGGTCCTTTGTTTCCCCCTCTGCCCTATTGCTGGTGTTCAGCGCGTCGTCTGGCCATCTTGGGGCCCTCTGGGTTCTTTCACCCCTCCCGTGTGTGGATTGGGTTCCAGTTCAGCCGTGAGGCTCGCACGAGTGGCTCTGTCTGTGTGGGTTTCCGGTTCGGCCGCGAGGGCCCGCCTGTATGCCTATTTCCCTTCTTCCTGAGGGACCTGTGGGGAGGGGTAGCTAGGGGGTATTGTGTAGCTGGGGTGTGCGGTGGTGGGTCGGTCTCCCCTTGGCCTGGGTCGGCGCCCTGCTGCCTCGGCCAGGGCCCAAGGGCTCACGACCAACCCAACGGATTACAGAACGCAAAAGCCATGAGCTCGACCGATCCATTCCCATGCAACTGCTCCAGCAATGGCATGCTCAGCTACAACAGGTATCGGGAGTCGTGAACGCACTGTCTCAACGGGTAGACACGCTGACTGTCACGGGGGCTGCGGAGGTCCCGCCAGCAGCTACTCCGCCAGGTTCCCACGCATGCGGCCGAGGGATTCGGGTGGCTACGCCCCCGAGGTATGAGGGCGACAGTAAGACCTGCCGGGGGTTCCTCAATCAATGCCAAATTGTGTTCGAGTTGCAGGCCTGGATTTTCCTTCGGATCGGGCGAAGGTGGCTTATATTATCTCTCTACTGGCAGGCCCCGCTCTGGCCTGGGCCTCGCCCTTATGGGAGAAGAAGGATCCCCTCCTGGATAATTTGGCAGAGTTCTTGAAACAATTTCGGCTCATCTTGAGGAACCCGGAAGCCCTCCTCGGCGGCGACTCAGCTGTTGAACCTACATCAGGGGCGACTCTCTCTGGGTGAGTACGCCATCCAGTTTCGGACCTTGGCCGCGGAGCTAGGTTGGGATAACCCAAGCCTGACTGCGGTATTTTGGCATGGGGTCTCGGCCAACATTAAGGACGAACTCACAGGCTGGGAGCTGCCCTCAGATCTGAATGACCTCATCCGTCTCTGCACCCAGGTGGACATCCGGTTTCAGGGAGCGGGCCTGTGAACGTCGCGCTGGTCAGCAGGTTGCAGGGGGCTAACTCGAGGAGCTCGCACAAGAGCCCTGCTTCCCCGTCGCTGGGTGTGCCCGATGGGTCTGAACCTATGCAGTGTGACCGGGCGGCCCAGGAGAGACAGCGGAGACGCTCTAAGGGGCTGTGCCTGCATTGTGGAGTGAAGGGGCACTTTGTCCATGAGTGCCCAAAGAGAAAGAAGTCGGGAAACCAGCAGCCCTGATACCGGCTAGGGAGACCGGGTCAGGGCCAAAGTCCTTCTCCCCTTGGATGCAGGTTTTGGTGCCAGTTCTACTGGCGATTAAGGATACCCCTTGTTTTGAGGCGCTAGTTGACTCGGGGGCGGGAGGCAACTTATCAGCGCGGACCTGGTGCGGGTTCATCAAATTCCTACGATGGAGTTACCTCAGTCCATCACTGTCTCAGCAGACTTGGGGACTGGTTCGGGGAGTTCTCCGCTCCAGAACCGTGCCTATGACCATACGGGTAGGAGTCTTACACAAAGAAGTTATCTCCTTCACGTCCTTCCGTCGGCCACTGAGGCCATAATCCTGGGATTACCCTGGCTTCGCCTGCATAACCCTTGCATTGATTGGGCCGGGGTGAATTGACGGCGTGGGGCCAGGGCTGCCAGAAGGTGTTTTTGGATAAGGTCTACACCAGCCCCAGTGACACTTCCTTTGGATCGAGCCAATGTTATGTTATGTTACCGGGGCCCTACAGATCCTTTGGAGATGTTTTTTTCCAAACAGCAAGCAGAGATTCTGCCTCCTCATCGTCCTATGACTGTGCCATAGAGCTACTACCTGGCACTGAACCTCCCCGTGGCCGCGTATACCCCCTATCCCGGCCAGAGACGGAGGCCATGTCCCAGTATATTCGAGAGAACCTAGCTCGAGGCTTCATCCGGCCCTCTAAATCACCCGCGGGGGCTGGATTCTTCTTCATGGAGAAGGATGGGGGGTTGTGCCCCTGTATTGACTACAGGGGACTCAATGCCATCACGCGGAAGGACAAATACCCCCTTCCCTTGATTTCTGAGATGTTTGACCGCCTCCAGGGGGCCCAGATCTTCTCCAAGCTCGATCTCAGGGGGGCCTACAACCTTGTGCGGATCAAGGAGGGGGATGAGTGGAAGACGGCGTTTAACACCCGCGACGGGCATTACGAATATCTGGTAATGCCCTTTGGACTTGCTAATGCTCCAGCCGTCTTCCAAGCCTTCATGAATGACATCTTCAGGGATCTCCTGTATAAGTTTGTGATGGTCTACTTGGACGATATTTTGATTTTTTCAAGGGCTGAGGAAGAGCACCGGGAGCACCTGAAGACCGTATTGCAAGCGGTTGAGGGAGAACCACCTCTATGTGAAATTGGAAAAATGTGAATTCCATCGCTCCGAACTGCTCTTCCTGGGGTACATCATTTCTAACCACGGCTGCGTATGGACCCCAGTAGCTGACAGCCATCCTGCACTGGCAGCAACCTACGGGGCGTAAGGCTCTACAGCGCTTCTTAGGTTTTGCAAACTACTATAGGCAGTTTATTTGGAATTACTCGTCCCTGACTGCCCCTCTTACTGCCTTGACTAAGAAGAATGCTGACGCTCGCAACTGGTCGCCTGAGGCGTGTCAGGCCTTTGACAATCTGAAACAGGCATTTGTTGGAGCTCCAGTGTTGCGCCATCCCAACCCGACAGATAAATTTTTCGTGGAAGTGGATGCATCATCGGTTGGCGTAGGAGCAGTGCTGTCCCAGGCCCACCCCAGTGGGAAACTTCTCCCATGTGCATTCTTCTCTAAAAGTATACCCCTGCCGAGAAGAATTATGCCATCGGGGATCAGGAGCTATTAGCCATTAAATTGGCCCTGGAAGAATGGCGTCATCTGCTGGAAGGGGCGCAGGAGCCCTTCACGGTGTTCACGGACCATAAAAACCTGACTTATTTACGAGAAGCGAGAAGGCTGAATCCTCGCCAGGCCCGGTGGGCACTATTCTTCTCCCGCTTTGATTTCATTCTGACCTATCATCCAGCGGAGAAGAACATCAAGGCAGATGCCCTCTCCAGGTCCATGGAGGCTGACCTGGAGGAAGAACCCCTGCAGTATGTAATTAAACCCAATGTCATTGTGCCCGCGATGACGCTAGCAGTACCGGCAGGTATGACCTTTGTGCCACCCCGGCTGAGAGAAAAGACACTCCAATGGGGGCATGCCTCTCGAATGGCAGGACATCCCGGGATCCTGGGAACCAAGCGGTTCATCTCCCAGCAGTATTGGTGGCCTTCACTTGATCAGGATGTGCAGGAGTTTGTGGCTGCGTGTCCTGATTGCGCCCAGCATAAAGCTGACCGTCGGAGACCCCAGGGGTTGCTGATGCCTTTACCGGTACCTGAGAGACCGTGGACCCACATTGCCATGGACTTTGTTACGGATCTGCCTAACTCTGAAGGGCACACAGTTGTCTTGGTAGTGGTGGACCGGTATTCTAAAATGGCCCACTTCATACCCATGCCTACCCTTCCTTCGGCGGTGAAGCTGGCACAGTATTTCATCAGCTCTATTTTTCGTCTCCATGGTCTGCCAGAATCTATTACCTCTGATCGAGGAGTACAGTTTGTCTCAAAGTTCTGGAGAGCCCTGAATCGGGCCCTTGAAATAAAGCTGAACTTTTCGTCGGGATATCACCCACAATCCAATGGCCAAACAGAACGAGTGAACCAATGCTTGAAGCAGTTCCTATGGATGTATGTCAATGAGCACCACAACAACTGGAGTCAGCTGCTGCCTTGGGCAGAATTCGCTCATAACAACCGAGTGAGCTCGGCCACGGGCGCTTCGCCCTTTTACATCGTATATGGACGACATCCGCGGATACCAGCTCCCTTGAAAACCAACTTGGATGTCCCGGCAGCGGCCGATGCGGTGACCTCGCTCCAAGCAATTTGGTCATCAGTTCAGAAAGCGCTGCGAGTGACCTCCGCTCGTATGAAACGCCAAGCGGAGCGGTCTCGCAGAGTGGAACCGCACTTCCAGCCTGGCGACTTGGTGTGGTTGTCCACGCGTAATCTTCGTCTGAAGATTCCCTCCTCCCGCTTTGCACCTCGATTTGTGGGTCCGTATCCCATTGTGAGGCAAGTGAATCGGGTCTGTTATCAGCTAAAGTTACCACCTACATTACGGGTACATAACACCTTTCATGTGTCCTTGCTGAAGCCTGTGATTCTGAGAAAAGGGGCTTTGCCCGCGTTGCCTGCTAGTCCAGCCATCTCAGCCTCCCAGGGGAATACGAAGTCCGGGATGTCTTGGATGCAAGGCGCTTCCGGGGACATCTCCAGTATCTCATTGCGTGGAAGGGATATGGACCGGCAGACAACACCATGGGAGGACGCTACTCATGTCCACGCGCCAGTCCTAGTCAGACGGTTCCATCGCCTTTTCCCTCACAAACCTAAACCTCGTGGACGGGGTAGGGGGGGGGGCCCTTGAAGGGGGGGTGATGTTATGATTCTGCCGGTTTGGCTGAGGGGGAGGGGGGACGTCTCTTCTGATTGGCTGCCAGGGGTTGTGCTGACGTCAGGGGATAGTACTTTAGCCTGCAGCTGAGGAGTTTCTCTGCTTTTGCGTTACTTCTTGGTAGTAACAGGAAAGCCTGATAGGTTTCTCTCAGAACGTGCTCTAGGTTCTGACAGGGTTCTGTGTTGATTTAGAGTATTCTTTTCCTTCCCTCTGGGTTAGCTGCTGCTGTGTGTGTGTGTGTAGGTAGCTCTGTAATCAGGGTCAGCTGCTCGTTTGTTTAGTGGGGGCTGGGCATTGCTCAGCCTCCGGGGCTCTGGGCTGAGTGAGAGTGTTCTCCTTTGTTTGTTTGTTTTAAGGATTTCTCTTCCCAGGTCCCGGCCTGCTGGCTCAGTGAGTTTAACCCTTTGTGTACTGTGTGTATTGTATTCCTGCCTCTGCCAGTGTGTTTGTTTGGATGGGCCCCACTCCCTCTAGGGAGCGGAACCGTTCTCTCTGATTGTTTGTTGATTTATGGCACTTTCTCTCTGCTGGCTCTTCAAGCTTAACCCTTTGTGTTCTGGGTGCCTCTGTCTACAGTGGGGTTGAGGCAAAGGCTTTCTGCCTTCCTTTTGTGTTTGGTTCCTCTGGCTTCTGCCTGGGGCTCCTACCCTGGTGGGGTGGGGGGGGGGGGTTGCTGTGTTAGTTTCCCTGTCCTGCGCTAGTCCCCTGCGTGGGCGTGGCCCGCTCTGGTCCTTTGTTTCCCCCTCTGCCCTATTGCTGGTGTTCAGCGCGTGTCTGGCCTCTTGGGGCCCTCTGGGTTCTTTCACCCCTCCCTGTGTGTGATTGGGTTCCAGTTCAGCCGTGAGGCTCGCACGAGTGGCTCTGTCTGTGTGGGTTCCGGTTCGGCCGCGAGGCCCGCCTGTATGCCTATTTCCCTTCTTCCTGAGTTACTGTGGGGAGGGGTAGCTTAGGGGGTATTGTGTAGCTGGGATGTGCGGTGGTGGGTCGGTCTCCCCTTGGCCTGGGTCGGCGCCCTGCTGGCCTCGGCCAGGGCCCAAGGGCTCACAACCAACCCAACGGATTACAGTCACGTGACGCTATGTTCGGCAGAGGACGCTAGCAGCTTCGCTCCCGCTCTCTACCCGCCAAATCGGCAATCACCAGCCTGGAAAACATCGCGAAAATCACCCAATTTGTAATATAATTAAAGCGGATACCGCAGCCAAACTTTGAAAAGAACTCCACAGATGGCAGCGAAGAATTTGCGAAAAGAAAAAAGTAAAATAACAGAGGACAAAATGGCGGCCCCGGCGAGCCCGGCGGCCTCGCAGGTGGGATCTGCCTGGGCAGCCGAAATTGTCGGCGAGGTCACCAGCGCCATGGAAGTGATCCTGGAAAAAAAACTGGGCGCTCTGGCAACGAAACTGGAGACTCTAAATAATAATGTTGCCCAAATAGGAGAAGATATGGCCGCATATCAGCAGCGTGCTAGCGATGTGGAAGACCGCATGGTGCAATTAGAAGAAGCACAAACCAAGCTCACAAAGCAGGTTGAAGGCTATGCTGCTAAAATAGAGGACTTAGAAAATAGATCCAGACGCAACAACTTGCGTCTGGTGGGAATCCCCGAAAACCAGGGAGAACATGATTTAAAATGTTTTTCTGGAAACCTGGCTGGCGAGGGAATTGGAGCTCCCTGCAGCACTGGGCCCTTTGCGGATTGAAAGGGCACACCGCTTGGGATTAAAGTAGGTAAATGTGACACGGCCCAGAGTGATAATCTGCAAGGTCCTCAATTTCGCTCATAAAACAGCGATTCTACAGGCGATTCGAAGTGGCAAGGAGCTGGTATGCGGAGCCCAGAAAATATTATGCTTCCAAGACTATTCAGCAGGGGTCTCAGCTCAACGGAAGCTATTTTCCCCTATCTGCACAGAATTAGTGAAGCGCAAGATTCGCTTCGCGTTGTTGTACCCAGCAAGGCTCCGGATCACATATCAATCATCCACAGATATTTATTCTTCGGTGGAAGAGGCGCAGAAGTTTTTGCACCGGCTGGATGGCGAGCGCTGAGATGGAAGGAGACACCATAGTTGGCTTGGTAACTTGATGGCGCAGTAGCGCAGGCGGAATATAAATATTAAGAGGTTTTGTTTATAAGGGTTTCATTGCTTAACTAAAAATATGACATTGAGAAGATCTACAGGACCACAAACTGGAAGATTAGAACTCTGAACTGCATTAAGTTTAATTAATGGAGACTCTACCATGGGTTGGTTAAAGGTAAACAGGGGTATCAGATCTTTGAATGTATAAGCAGAATTGAAATGAGACAAAAAAGAAGGGTAAGATTGGGTGCGGAGTAGGCACTAATGTTTCACAATAATATGATAAGAGGAAGGAGGATACAGAGCAATATCTTGGGTGGTTAAGGGGAAATATAAAAGGGCAAAAGGGGAGAATGGGTTTTAAGATTCAAGGTTTGGGGTGGAGGGGGCATTAGAGGTGACCTAACTCCTTCGGGGGGGGGGGGCATCGGGGAATAGGAAGGGTAGGGTAATTTTAGGGGAAGGAACAGGGAAGGGAGGGAAAGAAGGGAAGGGTAGGGATTTAGATAGGAGGGATTACACTGTGGATAATGGGAATAAAAGCAGATATATATTGGTATAAGGACAACAGGCCAACATCAATACACAAGATCTGGGGGACAAGGAGAAGGAGGGGCCAGAGGCTGGGCTGGCTCTTCCATGTGGAAATGAAAGTGACATGGCACATCACCTATGGGCAATTAATAGATCATGGTTAAAATAGTAACCTGGAATGTTGGAGGCATACATTCCCCAATAAAGAGATCTAAAATATTACATTACCTGCAGCGAATAAGAGCAGATATAGTATATTTGCAAGAAACACATTTAACTGAAAGTGAGCATGCTAAATTAGAGAGATGGTGGGTGGGTGACTGTATTGCTTCTGCAGCGGTTGGGCGTAAGGGTGGGGTAGCTGTTCTGATCAGGAAGGGAGTGGCCACACAACTCACTAATATGGTGAAAGATCCTGAGGGACGCTTTATCTTTGCTTCAGCAGTGGTAGCCCGTCAGCAGGTTTTGTTGGGCAGCATATATGCACCAAACCAGCTGGACCTTAATTTTTACAAACGGTTAGTGGCAGTCTTAGCTAATGTAGATGCACCCCCCTTGTTATTGGGTGGGGATTTTAACATGGCGTGGGACCCAGCAGTGGATAAGTCTAGTCCCCCTCCAGGGCAGCAACGATCTGGGTCTAGGGGACTACCCAATTTCTGTGCATTACTCAACCTTATAGATGTTTGGAGGACACTTCACCCCACTGACAGGGAATACACTCATCAATCTAGAGCCCATAACACACACTCTAGAATAGATTACTTGCTGTTCTCGCGATCGCTCTTCTCGGACATTTCAGAGGCCGAAATTGGCCCTTGTGTAATATCAGATCATGCTGCGGTGTGGTCAGTTTGGACCCCGGGGACTCAAAATAATTGTGCAAAGACCTGGGCATTCCCTAGTTATTTGTATAATGATGGACAGTTTAAAGAATATCTAATAGGGAAGTGGACGGAGTACCTGCGACACAACGAGGGGCCCACAACAGATGATACGCTATTATGGGAAGCGGCCAAGTCGGTGCTACGCGGCGATATAATCAGCTACGTCAGCCATTATAAGAAGACCAGGGACAGGGAGATCTTACGGTTGGAAAAGCAGTTAAGACAACTGCGGCAACTGTTTGGCCAACAACCGTCGTCTGGAGTCCATCGGGACATTCTGGCGGTCCAAACTACTTTAAATTCTTTAATTCATGAACGAGCGGTCAAATCACAACAGTATTATAAATACCACCTCTATAAACATGGGAATAAAGGAGGGAAAATGCTGGCAAGATTGGCGACCCCAAAGGAGGTCAAGAGACAAATTTTGACACTTCGACAAGGGGGACAACGCCTTCATACTGATGCGGAAATAAGTGATGTATTTAAAACTTTTTTCCAACAATTATATGATACAGAGGATGAGGGGGGCTTAGCAGGTGATCTATACTTGGGTAATATTGTAACACCTACTATAACACAATCAGATAACAAAAGATTGAATGCGCCTGTTACCACGGATGAGGTTAGCTGGGCCATTGCTAACAGTAAGGTGGGGAAGGCGCCGGGTCCTGATGGACTTAAGGCAGAGTTCTATAAAATGATGGGAGACCCCATAGTGCCAGCGTTGACTAATGCATTTAACTCTTGGGTAACACTTGGACGCTTACCGAACCATCTTAACCTAGCTCAACTTATAGTACTGCCGAAACCACAGAGAGACCCTACCTTAGTGACATCATATAGACCTATAGCCCTTCTAAATCAAGAGGTAAAAATATTAGCAAAAATACTTGCCAATAGATTAAGTAGAGTGCTCCCAGACATAGTGCATGAAGCACAAGTAGGGTTCGTGCAGGGAAGATCGGTGGCAAGGAATTTAAGGCGTATTCTAGCTTCCCTGGAACGTTTAGAGAGGACAAGTAGGGCCTCAATTATGATAAGCTTTGACGCTGAAAAGGCGTTTGATCGCGTGGAGTGGCCTTTTTTGTTCTCTGTCCTAAATACTTATGGATTTCAGGGATGGTTTATACAGGCGATCAAGACACTATACTCTACCCCACGGGCTAGAGTGATGGTGAATGGGGTAAACTCCGGAGATTTTGAGATACGGAGAGGGACTAGGCAGGGGTGTCCTTTGTCTCCCTTGCTCTTTGCCCTGTACCTGGACCCCTTGATCCGAGATATGAGCTCGTGTCGGGCGGTTCATGGGGTGCAGATTGGGGCTCAGGAGTTTAAGGTTGCGGCGTTCGCTGATGACCTTCTGGTAGTGCTCACGGACCCACAGGAATCCCTGGCAGCTCTCTTAGAACTATTTCAAGAATTTGGGACTTATTCGGGGTTCAAATTAAATTTTGAAAAATCAGAGGCGCTAGCGATACCGGACACCACGAAGCGATTATGGCCAGAACAATTCCCGCTGCGATGGGAGATGGATTCGTTTAGGTACCTGGGGGTCCTACTTACTACACAGACAAAGACTCTTTATAGTTTAAATGTTAAGAGACTTATGGACAAAACAGAACAGCAATTGGAAATGTGGCGCCCACTGACACTGTCCCTATCGGGGCGAATATGTCTCATTAGAATGGTAATCCTCCCCAGGTGGTTATATATGTTACAAATTCTGCCATTGACTTTGTTAAAAAAGGACTTAAGACTTTTTTATCGCTTAATTTCGAAATTTTGCTGGGCACACAAAAAGGCCAGAGTAAGATTAACACGCCTATGGGGAGGGTGGCAACAGGGAGGGCTGGGGTTACCTAATATGCAATATTATAACATAGCATGTCTCTTACGACATGTCAGGGACTGGGTACTTTCCACTGATTATCATACACCCATTGACATGGAGGGAGATCTCTTTAAACCTTATACATTGATATCTTTATTGCATGCAGACAGATCTACATTACCAAAGGCATTTCGACAGTCAATGCTTTTGGGCCCACTGCAGGCCGCATGGAAGTTCTTGGGGAAGTGTTTGGGGGGAGACGCGCAGACAACAGAGCTTTTGACCATTGTGGGGAATCCAGGATTTGTACCCGGGTTAGCGAATCAGACTTTTGTGAGGTGGGCACAGGCAGGCATTAGGGACATTGGACAAGTGGTAAATTCAGAGGGTCAGATTAAAGATTTGGGGCAAACACTCCAACAGGGGAAACTAGGAAGGGGCGATATGTTCGCTCACTGTCAGTTGAAACATTATATCAGGACCTTAGATACTGAAGTACTAAAGAGTGGCCTGGGCAAGAAGATTCAGGAGCTGTTTGTAGAGCTCTCAGACGAAGCCCCATCTATTTCCGATATTCAGGGGAAGATATGGTTGTTGAGACCTGGGGAAGAGTTAGCCCAGCTTAGGCAAAGATGGGAAGCAGATGTAGGGACGAGCCTTGCTAATTGGGACATTGTAGCTCATATAAAAGGAATACCTAAACTGATCAGTGGGGCGCTCTATCGAGAATGTGCCTTCCGGGTTATACACAGGGCCTATTTCACGCAAGTGCAATTATTTAGAGCGGGAGGCATTCATACGCCCATTTGTTTGAAATGTAATAGTAATGAAAATACCTACTATCATGCATTTTGGGAATGTATAATGATACGACAGTTCTGGAAAAGAGTGGAGAGATTTTTGTCCCTCATGTTGTCAAGACATATCCAGGGAACAGCTATACAGCTAGTCCTGGATTGCCCAGGCTCCTTTAGGGGACTGAAAGCAGATGAAAAACTACTTTGCCACAAACTGTATTTGCTTGCAAGGAAATGTATCTTGCAATCATGGACTTCACCAGACTCTCCTGAGTATTGGCACTGGAGGAATCAAATACACCAATTGATGATGTGGGAGATGAAAGAAGCTAAAGGCTCCTACAAAAGGTAAAAATCGATTTTTAAAGATTTGGGGACCTTTAATAAACACTCTTACACATCGTGGTAGAAGCCTTGTACTTAAGTTATGATGGGCCGAATGGCACCATATGATAGAAACTTGCAATAAACACAGTGTAACCTAAAAGGGAGGGGAGGGAGGGAAGGGGGGAGGGGGAAGTGAAGGGGGGGAAGATAGGGGGGGAGGCTGGAAGGACGGTCATAGGGGGGGATAGGGAGGAGGAGAAAATTACAAACTTGCAGATGAAGTAATGTATAATAAGGTATTAAAGTGTTGTTACAGGATACAGGATTTATGTGTATCAGGTTCCTCCTATTGCGGAGTGTATGTTTAATCTGTCTTCAATAAAAATTGTTGAAACATAAGTGTTAATTAAGGTGTGGGGAAGTAGAATACTTGCATAGGTTGCTGAATCAGCTTCAAACATCCTGTTCAAAAGAGGCTCCTTAGATTCAAAAGTATATAAAGAGGAAAGGTCCCACTGATCTTTCTTTCGGAGAAGTTCTGAGAGAAGAGGACATTCTCTGGTAAGTGAACGTTACTTTGCTTGTGCTTTGGGAACTTAAAGATTGGGGTTTAAAGGAGGAATTGTAGGTTAGTGTTAAGCAAAAATAAAAATATAAAAAGCAAATTTTAACAACTAATCTCCATAGTCTTTTCCACTTAGTTTTAAAAGCTTTGTACCACAGCATTAACAGATAGAATCTAGCAGGCACTGCAGGATCTAGTTTAGTATTAAGGGGGAATAAAAAGAGAGAAAGAGAGGGAAAAGCAAGCAGGATCTAGTTTAGTCTTCCCGCCCACCCCTAGGACAACTCTTCATTTATAGTCAGTTATTGTAATTAGGGTAACAAGCAAGGAGTGCTCTTACAGAGTTTTAAATACATTTCATTACCATCTAAGAAGGAAACACTAAATAAATCATACAATATACTATATAAAATAAAAGACACTTTTATATTAGGCTAATATCCTTAATACTCTAGCAAGTTTTAAATTATTGAAAAACTAAAAAAACACTAAGATGGAGTCAGCAGTCCAGCAGCGAGAGGAGTGCTATCCAGTCTTTTGCATTGAGTGTCACATGTATGATTATCTCCCAGTTGGTGAGATGTCATATGTGTGTGCCCGATGCAAAGAGCTCCTAGCTCTTAGAGAACGTGTCCATTCTCTTGAGGCTAGAGTAGCAGACTTGGTGGAGCTGAGGGAGACAGAGAGGTACATAGAGGAGACCTACAGGGATGTTGTAGAGAAGTCCCACCTCCAGTCTAGTAGCCCTTGTGCTACCTTGGAGGAGGGAGGTCTCCTAGAAGGACAGCATCACCCTGGTGAAGTAGGAAGTACTCCTTTAGCCAGGACCTGCCCACCAGGTGATGTACTATCCTCTCGCACCGAGGATATGTCTCCAAGTGCTGCCCGGGAGGGAAAGGTTAGGACAGCTGTTGTAGTTGGTGATTCGATCATTAGGCATATAGATAGCTGGGTGGCTGGTGGACGTGAGGATCGCCTGGTGACTTGCCTGCCTGGTGCGAAGGTGGCGGACCTCACACGTCACCTAGATAGGATTCTAGATAGTGCTGGGGAGGAGTCCGCTGTCTTGGTACATGTGGGTACCAATGACATAGGAAAATGTGGGAGAGAGGTTCTGGAAGCCAAATTCAGGCTCTTAGGTAGAAAGTTCAAATCCAGATCCTCTAGGGTAGCATTTTCTGAAATGCTACCTGTTCCACGTGCAGGGCCCAAGAGACAGGCAGAGCTCCAGAGCCTCAATGCGTGGATGAGACGATGGTGCAGGGAGGAGCCTATTCCGAAAGGATGGGCTCCACCTTAACCAGGGTGGGACCAGGCTGCTGGCGTCGGCATTTGAAAAGGAGATAGAGCAGCTTTTAAACTGGAAATGGGGGGGAAGGCCGACAGTCGCTCAAAAGCGCATGGTTCGGGAAAAGGTATCTTGCAAAGATACCTCACAAACAGGGAAGATAGGGTTTCTGGATGGTGAGGTTGCACAACAGACCGTGGTAGACCAGGTGCCCTTAAATACAACTAAAGATCAGACAAAAGATGTCAAATCAATAGTGTCAGGTACTAAGCATCATGCAAATAAGAACAACAAACATACTCTGAAATGTCTATATGCAAATGCTAGGAGTCTAAGAAATAAGATGGGAGAGTTGGAATATATTGCACTAAATGAAAAATTGGATATAATAGGCATTACTGAGACCTGGTGGAAGGAGGATAACCAGTGGGACACTGTCATACCGGGGTACAAAGTATATTGTAGTGACAGGGTGGACCGGACTGGTGGAGGGGTAGCATTGTATATTAAAGAGAGCCTTGACTCAGATAGAGTACAAATTCAGCAGGACACAAATCACACCTTTGAATCATTGTGGGTTGAAATTCCATGTATAAAAGGGAAAAAAAAATGGTGATAGGAGTGTACTACCGTCCGCCTCGCCAGGATGAGCAGGTAGACACAGAAATGATAAAAGAAATCAGAGACGCGAACAAAATGGGCAATGTGATAATAATGGGTGACTTCAATTATCCAAATATAGACTGGGTAAATGTAACATCGGGACACGCTACAGAGGTACAATTCCTTGATGAAATCAAGGACAGCTTTATGGAGCAGCTGGTGCAGGAGCCGACAAGAGAAGGAAAAATTCTAGACTTGGTCCTTAGTGGAGCGCATGATCTGGTGAGGGACGTTATGGTACTGGGGCCGCTTGATAACAGTGACCATAATATGATCAGTTTTGATATTGACCTTGAAGTAACTGTACACAGAAAGTCAAATACGTTAGCGTTTAACTTTAAAAAAGGAGACTATGATAAAATGAGAAGAACGGTAAAAAGAAAAACTTAGGGGGGCAACTGAGAGAGTAAAAACTGTACAACAGGCATGGACGCTGTTCAAAAATACCATCCTGGAGGCCCAGGCCATACATATTCCGCGAATTAGAAAAGAAAGACGGAAGTTCAAAAGACAGCCGGTCTGGTTGAAAAGTGAGGTGAAGGAAGCTATTAGGGCTAAAAGAAACGCCTTCAGAAAATGGAAGAAGGAACCGTCTGAAAATAACAAGAAGCAGCATAAGGAGTGTCAAAGCAAATGCAAGGCGCAGATAAAGAAGGCCAAGAGGGATTACGAAAAAAAGAGCATTAGAGGCAAAAAAACATAGTAAAAAATTTTTTTCAGTATATTAAAAGCAGGAAGCCGGCAAAAGAATCGGTTGGACCGCTGGATGACCGAGGGGTAAAAGGGGCGATCAAGGAAGACAAAGACGTAGCGGAGAGACTGAATGAATTCTTTGCTTCGGTCTTCACCGAGGAAGATTTGGGTGGGATACCGATGTCGGAAATGGTATTTCAAGCGGACGAGTCGGAGAAACATACTGACTTCACGGTAAGCCTGGAGGACGTAATGGGGCAGTTTAGCAAACTGAAGAGTAGCAAATCTCCTGGACCGGATGGTATTCATCCTAGAGTACTGATAGAACTGAAAAATGAGCTTGCGGAGCTACTGCTAGTGATAAGCAACTTATGGAAAACAGGTGTGAGGATGTTATAATGCCGTTGTTTCGCTCCATGGTGTGACCGCACCTTGAGTATTGTGTTCAATTCTGGTCACCGCATCTCAAGAAAGATATAGTAGAATTGGAAAAGGTGCAGCGAAGGGCGACTAAAATGATAGCGGGGATGGGACGACTTCCCTATGAAGAAAGATTAAGGAGGCTAGGGCTATTCAGCTTGGAGAAGAGACGGCTGAGGGGAGACATGATAGAGGTATATAAAATAATGAGTGGAGTAGAACAGGTGGATGTGAAGCGTCTGTTCACGCTTTCCAAAAATACTAGGACTAGGGGGCATTTTAAAACAAATAGGAGAAAATTTTTCTTCACCCAACGCATAATTAAACTCTGGAATTCGTTGCCGGAGAAAGTGGTGAAGGCGGTTAGCTTAGCAGAGTTTAAAAAGGGGTTGGACAGTTTCCTAAAGGAGAAGTCCATAAACCGCTACTAAATGGACTTGGGAAAAATCCATAATTCCAGGAATAAGGTAAAATTATGTATCATACCTGATAATTTTCTTTCCATTAATCATAGCTGATCAATCCATAGACTGGTGGGTTGTGTCCATCTACCAGCAGGTGGAGATAGAGAGCAATCCTTTTGCCTCCCTATATGTGGTCATGTGCTGCCGGAAACTCCTCAGTATGTCGATATCAAAGCTCCATCCGCAGGACTCAGCACTTAGAGAATTACACCCACAAAGGGACACTCTGCCCAGCTCACCACTGCCGAAACGGGGGAGGGGAATCAACCCAGCTCATCCCCACACAAGTGGGTGAGGGGAATCCGTCCAGCTCATCCCCGCGGAGCGGGGGAGGCACACCACACCCGCCGATGCGGGGGGATCTGGCTTATCCTGCAACCGCAACCGCGGGAGGAGCTGACTGACCCCCAACACCGCCGAAGCGGGAGGGGTACAAAGCTGCCCTACAGCCGCACGAAGCGGGAGGGAGCGCCGGCAGAATTTAGGTCTCAATCCAGCCCTGTAAAACGGAGGGGAGAGGAATGCAGCAGCTCACTGTAACACAAAATCGTCTCAACTCCCGAAGAATTCAATCGAAAAGACTTGAACACGAAGATTCTCCTGAACAGGAACAGAAGACTAAACTTGAACCTGAAATGCAACCAGAATATAAACAGAACAGATATCTGGGAGGGGCTATGGATTGATCAGCTATGATTAATGGAAAGAAAATTATCAGGTATGATACATAATTTTACCTTCCATATCATCATGCTGATCAATCCATAGACTGGTGGGATGTACTGAAGCAGTACTCACCCAGGGCGGGACATAGAAATCCCTGACCGCAACACTGAAGCTCCAAACCGGGCCTCCGCCCGAGCAGCCACAGTCAAGCGGTAATGCCTGGAGAAGGTATGAGCCGATGCATAAGTTGCCGCCTTGCAAATCTCTTCCAAGGAGACGGACCCAGCCTCTGCCATCGAGGTCGCCTGTGCTCTAGTGGAGTGAGCCTTCAGCTGGATAGGCGGCATCTTCCCCGCGGCCACATAAGCTGCTGCAATGGCTTCCTTGACCCATCGTGCCACTGTAGGCTTGGAAGCCTGCAGACCCTTACGAGGACCTGCGAACAGCACAAACAGATGATCCGACTTCCGGAAATCATTGGTCACTTCCAAGTATCTGATGATGACTCGTCTCACATCTAGATATTTGAGAGCAGAGTACTCCTCTGGGTAGTCCTCCCTATGAAAGGAGGGTAGGCAGAGCTGCTGATTCACATGGAAGCAAGAAACAATCTTGGGTAGGAAGGAAGGAAGGCACCATGCAAATAGACACTCCTGCCTCAGTGAACTGCAGGAAGGGTTCCCGACATGATAGCACCTGGAGCTCGGAAACTCGTCTGGCTGAAGTGATAGCCACCAAAAAGACTGCTTTCAATGTCAGGTCTTTCAGAGATGCCCTCGACAAGGGTTCAAAAGGTGGCTTCTGCAAGGCTCTTAGCACCAGATTGAGATTCCACACAGACACCACCAAGCGCAGAGGAGGGCATAGGTGATTAACTCCCTTGAGAAAGCGCACTACATCTGGCTGCGAGGCCAGGGAAGCACCCTTCAGGCGACCCCTGAAGCAAGCCAGAGCCGCTACCTGGACTTTAAGGGAACTGAGCGACAGGCCTTTCTCCAGACCTTCTTGCAGGAACGCCAACACTGAAGAAATTGGAGCAGAGAAGGGAGAAAGAGAGCCTACCTCACACCACGATGCAAAGGTACGCCAAACCCTGACGTAAGCAGTAGAAGTAGAGCGCTTCCTCGCTCTCAGCATAGTGGCGATGACCTTGTCTGAGAAGCCCTTCTTCCTCAGACGCTGCTGCTCAATAGCCAGGCCGTAAGACCAAAGGGGGAGGGATCCTCCATCACCACGGGACCCTGATGCAACAGGCCCTGCTCCACTGGCAGCCGCAGAGGGCCGTCCGCTGAGAGCCTGATCAAGTCCGCATACCAGGGACGTCTGGACCAGTCCGGAGCCACCAGGATTATCCGGCCTGGATGCTTTGCCACCCGGTCTAGCACCCTGCCCAGCATGGGCCAAGGCGGGAACACATAGAGAAGCTCCTGTGTCGGCCACTGTTGGAGAAGAGCATCTACTCCCAGAGATCGAAGGTCCCATCCTCTGCTGAAAAAGCACGGCACTTGGCAAATGACCGAATACACCATCAGATCTAGGCTCGGCTGGCCCCAGCGCTTCGTGATGTCCAAGAACGCCTCAGCCGATAGCTGCCACTCTCCGGGATCCAAGGTGTGGCGACTGAGTAAGTCTGCCTTGACATTCATGACTCCGGCAATGTGGTCCGCCGACAGCTGTTCCAGGTTCGCTTCCGCCCACTGGCATAGATTCATGGCCTCCTTGGCTAGAGGGGCACTCTTGGTACCTCCCTGGCGATTGACATAGGCCACAGCCCTGGCATTGTCCGACAGGACCCGTACTGGCTTCAACGCCAGTACCGGGAGAAACTCCAAAAGCGCCAACCGAATGGCTACTACTACTACTACTATTTAGCATTTCTATAGCGCTACAAGGCATACGCAGCGCTGCACAAACATAGAAGAAAGACAGTCCCTGCTCAAAGAGCTTACAATCTAATAGACAAAAAATAAATAAAGAAAGCAAATCAAATCAATTAATGTGAACGGGAAGGAAGAGAGGAGGGTAGGTGGAGGCGAGTGGTTACAAGTGGTTACGAGTCAAAAGCAATGTTAAAGAGGTGGGCTTTCAGTCTAGATTTAAAGGTGGCCAAGGATGGGGAAAGACGTAGGGGCTCAGGAAGTTTATTCCAGGCGTAGGGTGCAGCGAGACAGAAGGCGCGAAGTCTGGAGTTGGCAGTAGTGGAGAAGGGAACAGATAAGAAGGATTTATCCATGGAGCGGAGTGCACGGGAAGGGGTGTAGGGAAGGACGAGTGTGGAGAGATACTGGGGAGCAGCAGAGTGAATACATTTATAGGTTAGTAGAAGAAGTTTGAACAGGATGCGAAAACGGATAGGGAGCCAGTGAAGGGTCTTGAGGAGAGGGGTAGTATGAGTAAAGCGACCCTGGCGGAAGATGAGACGGGCAGCAGAGTTTTGAACCGACTGGAGAGGGGAGAGGTGACTAAGTGGGAGGCCAGCAAGAAGCAGATTGCAGTAGTCTAAACGAGAGGTGACAAGGGTGTGGATGAGGGTTTTGGTAGAGTGCTCGGAAAGAAAGGGGCGGATTTTACGAATGTTGTAAAGAAAGAAACGACAGGTCTTGGCAGTCTGCTGGATATGAGCAGAGAAGGAGAGAGAAGAGTCAAAGATGACCCCAAGGTTTCGAGCTGAGGAGACAGGGAGAATGAGAGAGCCATCAACAGAAATAGAAAACGGGGGGAGCGGAGAGGTGGGTTTGGGGGGGAAAATGAGAAGCTCGGTTTTGGTCATATTTAATTTCAGGTGGCGTTGAGACATCCAGGCAGCAATGTCAGACAAGCACGCTGAAACTTTGGTTTGGATGCAAGGTGAGATATCAGGGGTAGAAAGGTAGATTTGGGAGTCATCAGCATAGAGATGGTAGGAAAAGCCATGGGATGAGATTAATGAACCAAGGGAAGAAGTGTAGATAGAAAAGAGGGGGGGGACCAAGAACAGAACCCTGAGGTACGCCGACAGGCAGAGGGATAGAAGTAGAAGAGGATCCACCAGAGTGAACACTAAAGGTGCGGAGGGAGAGGTAGGAAGAGAACCAGGAAAGGACAGAGCCCTGGAATCCAAGTGAGGACAGGGTATCTAGAAGTATGCTGTGATCGACAGTGTCAAAAGCAGCGGAAAGATCAAGAAGAATGAGGATGGAATAGTGACCTCTGGATTTAGCCAGTAATAGGTCATTGGAGACTTTAGTAAGCGCAGTTTCGGTTGAGGGCGAAAACCAGATTGTAATGGGTCAAGAATAGCATGTGAGGAGAGAAAATCAAGGCAGCGGCGGTGAACAAGCACGCTCAAGTAATTTGGAGAGAAAAGGAAGGAGGGAGATGGGTCGGTAATTAGAGGGACAAGTAGGGTCAAGTGAAGGCTTCTTAAGGAGAGGTGTGACCACAGCATGTTTAAAGGCAGCAGGGACAGTCGCAGTGGAAAGTGAGAGGTTGAGAATGTGACAGATAAAAGGAATAAGAGTAGGAGAGATGGCATTAAGAAGGTGGGTGGGAATGGGATCAGAGGAACAGGTGGTACATTTTGAGGAAGAAAGGAGAAGTGTAGTTTCCTCAATAGTAACTTCAGGAAAGGAGGAAAGGGAATGAGGGGAAGGAGAGAGAGGGGAACAGACTAGTGGAGGGAGAGCTGGTGAGGTAGAGAAAGCAAGGTTTATCTTTTGAACCTTGTTGTGAAAGAATTCAGCAAGGGTCTGAGGAGATAATGAAGGGGGAGTTGGGGGAGGGGGCACCTTGAGGAGAGAGTTCAAT
The DNA here is from genome assembly GCF_901765095.1 of Microcaecilia unicolor. Classification (NCBI taxonomy): domain Eukaryota; kingdom Metazoa; phylum Chordata; class Amphibia; order Gymnophiona; family Siphonopidae; genus Microcaecilia; species Microcaecilia unicolor. The sequence goes on along the minus strand of NW_021963538.1, from coordinate 38,372 downwards.
GTGGTGAAGAGAAGTCGAGGATTAGAGCCAAGAGAGTTGGTCAGTTGGATATAATAATCCTGTTTGGCACGTAAAAGAGCAGATTGGAAGGAGGTCAGCATGAACTTAAAGTGTAAGAAATCAGCAAGGGCCCGAGATTTCCGCCAGAGGCGTTCGGCGGAGCGGGTACAGGAACGTAGGTAGCGGATATTAGAAGTCAGCCAAGGTTGGGGTTTTGTACGCCTTACAGGGCGGGTCATCAAAGGTGCAAGAGTGTCTAAGGCAGAGGATAGAGTATTGTTGTAAGAAGAAACAGCCTCGTTGACAGACATGGATGGTGCCACAGTAGAGAGGAGGTTTGAAACATGAGAGGATAGAGATGAAGGGTCAATATCATGAAGATTCCTAGATAAATTAGATAGGATAGGACGGGATTGGGAGGGAGGAGATTTAAGTGTGAAAGTTATAAGATGGTGATCAGAGGAGGGATGATCAGAGGCAAGGAAACTAGAAGGTGAACAGTTGGAGGAGAAGATGAGATCAAGACAGTGACCATTTTGATGAGTGGGGGAGGTGGAGCATAGTTGGAGATTAAAGGACGACGTTAAAGCGAGTAACTTGGAAATATAAGAGTTGGAAGGATCATTAGCAGGAATATTAAAGTCACCAAGGATGAGAGAGGGGGAGGAAGGATCATGGAAGAAGGCAAGCCAGGCGTCAAAGTCACTGAGAAAGGATGAAAGGGACTTATCAGGGGGACGATAAATGACCGCTATTCGAAGAGGCAGAGGAGAGAAAAGGCGGATAGAGTGGACCTCAAAGGAGGAAAAACAGTGAGATTGAGGTGGAAGAAGGGGTTGAAATCTGGAGGAGGGAGAGAGAAGTAGTCCAACACCGCCCCCACGGCCAGCAGGGCGAGGAGTATGTGAAAATAGATAACCGCCATGGCACAGGGCTGCGACTGAAGCAGAGTCATCAGGGCAGAGCCAGGTTTCTGTTATGGCGAGCAGATGGAGGTGACGCGAGATAAAGAGGTCCTGGATATAGGGGAGTTTGTTACAGATAGAGCGGGCATTCCATAGGGCGCAAGAGAAGGGCAGAGAAGAGGAGGGGAGTAGAGGAATAGAGATGAGGTTAGAGAGGTAACGGTGAGATCTGTAGAGTTTGGATAATAGTTGGTGAGGAGGGCCAGGATTGGGATTGATGTCACCAGCTGAGAGTAAGAGAAGGAGTAAAAGAGAGCGGAGGAGAGTAGGAGAGGTGTGGCCACGAAGGCGTCGAAGGCGAGAGGTATTTAGGTGGAATGGGGAAGGCAAAATGGAGGGAAGAAAGAGACGGAGATTAAAAGCCAAGAGGGAGGAAGAGGGTAGGAGAGAAGGTGAGGTGATGAAGTCAATGGATGGGAAGTGAGTTCCTGTAGCGGAGAGAGGTAGGGGGTGAGGGAAAAGATTAGGAAGGGACAGAGCTAGGAAGAGAATGTGAATAGGGGCCATAAATGATTAAGGTACTTTAGCAACTGGAAAAAGAGAAAAATGCCCCGGCGCGCGGCACCTAGAGCGGAGGCCCTGAGTGGATCGGGGTGGACCTGGGTGTCACCCCGGAGAAGGCTGTAAGGATATGCAGATGAGCTGCAAATCCTCCACAGCACCTGAAAGGCAGCCGGTGGGCAGTACCGGGAGAAACTCCAAAAGCGCCAACCGAATGGCTCTGAGTTCCAGGAGGTTGATAGACCACTTTGCCTCTGCAGGAGACCAGAGCCCCTGCGCTGTCCTTCCCAAGCAGTGGGCTCCCCAGCCCGTCAAAGAGGCGTCCGTCCTGACGACAACCCACTCCGGGGTCAAAAGAGGCATTCCTGCGGACAACTTGTCTGTCCTCAGCCACCAGCTCAGCGCCTTGCGCACCGCTGGGTCCAAGGGAAGGCGCACAGCATAATACTCCGAAACTGGAGTCCAGCGCTGCAGCAGAGAGTGTGGTAGTGGTCTCATATGAGCCCTGGCCCAGGGCACTACTTCCATCGTGGCCGTCATAGAGCCCAACAGCTGCACATAGTCCCAAGCCCGAAGAGGAGAGGCTACTAGGAACTGGTCCACCTGAGCCTGAAGCTTGACAATTCGATTGTCTGGCAGGAACACTCTGCCCACTTGGGTGTCGAAACGAACGCCCAGATACTCCAGGGACTGAGTCGGGCGCAGCTGGCTTTTCTCCCAGTTGATGATCCACCCCAGGGAGCTCAAAAGAGCAATCACCCGGTCTACAGCTTTGCCGCACTCTGCATAAGAGGGGGCTCGGATCAACCAGTCGTCCAGATAAGGATGGACTTGTACTCCTTCCTTTCGTAGGAAGGCCGCGATGGCCATTACTTTGGAGAAGGTCCGCAGAGCAGTAACCAACCCGAACGGGAGGGCTCTGAACTGGAAGTGTCGGCCCAGGACTGCAAAACGCAGAAAGCGTTGATGAGGAGGCCAGATGGGAATATGCAAGTAAGCTTCCTTGATGTCTAAGGATGCCAGGAACTCCCCTGCCTTCACTGCCGCTATAACAGAGCGGAGAGTCTCCATTCGGAAGTGCCGAACTTTCAAGACCCGATTGACCCCTTTGAGGTCGAGGATGGGCCGTACAGAACCTCCTTTCTTTGGTACCACAAAGTAAATGGAGTAACGTCCCTTGCCAAGCTGATCTTCTGGCACCGGAACGACCGCACCCAGGTGGATCAGATTGTCCAAAGTCTGCTGCACTGCCACAGCTTTGACCGGAGACTTGCAGGGAGAGAGTACAAATCCGTCTCTTTAAGGGTCGGCAGAACTCTAGCTTGTAGCCGTCTCTGATGACTTCCAGCACCCAAGCGTCTGAAGTTACCCTGGCCCACTTGCCCAGAAACGAGGACAGGCGTCCTCCAATCTGCTCTGGGCCATGGACCAGGGCCCCGTCATTGAGTACGAGACCCTGGGGGAGGACCGGAGGACGCACCTCCGGGACGGCGGTCTCTGCGAAAGGAATGCTGCTTGGGGGAGAAGTTCCTCTTGAAGGAAGAGGGGGCAGAGGAGCCCGACTTGCCCGGGCGATACCGACGGGCTTCCTGAAACCGTCCTTTGGAGGAACCGGGGCGGGCACCACTGGCCCGAGCCCTGACCTCTGGTAACCTCTTGCCCTTAGACGTGCCGAGATCGGTCACAATCTTGTCCAGCTCGACCCCAAAGAGCAGCTTGCCTTTAAAAGGCAACTTAGCCAGGCGAAACTTAGAGGCGTGGTCAGCAGACCAATGCTTCAGCCAAAGCCACCGCCGTGCAGAGACTATCTGAGCCATACCTTTAGCCGAGGCTGTCAAGACATCATACAGCAAGTCTCCCAAATAGGCCAAGCCCGATTCCAGGGCCGGCCAATCAGCCCTCAAGGAAGGATCCGAGGGGGAAGCCCGCTGCACAATCGTCAGGCACGCCCTGGCCACATAGGAGCCGCAAACTGAGGCCTGCAAACTTAAAGCAGCCGCCTCGAAGGACGACCTTAAAGCCGCCTCCAATCTTCTGTCTTGGGCGTCCTTTAGGGCCATGCCACCTTCCACCGGCAACGCCGTTTTCTTAGTCACCGCAGTGATTAAAGAATCCACGGTAGGCCACAGAAAGGCCTCTCGTTCACTTTCAGGCAAAGGATAGAGGCGGGACATAGCCCTAGCCACTTTAAGGCTCGCTTCCGGGACATCCCATTGAGCCGAAATTAAGGTGTGCATGGCATCATGCACGTGGAAGGTTCTAGGTGGGCGCTTCGTCCCCAGCATAATGGCGGAGCCAACAGGGGCTGAGGGAGAGACGTCCTCTGGAGAGGAAATCTTCAAAATGCTCATGGCCTGCACTAACAGGTTGGGCAAATCCTCTGAGCGAAAGATCCGTGCTGCAGAGGGGTCATCCGCTCCATCCGAGCGGGAATCCGTCTCCTCCAAGGAATCCCCAAAGGACCGTTGGGAGAACTCAGAAACGCTGCCCTCATCTACATCAGAGGAGACAGAGTCCTCTAGGGCCTGGAAATCCACCCGAGGGCGTTTGCTTCCGGAGGCCTCAACCCCTTTATCGGACAAGGGAGCAGGGGCAGCATTTTGCATAAGGAAAGCCTGATGCAGCAGCAAAATGAACTCAGAGGAGAAACCCCCCAGACTGTGCACTTCTGCAGCCTGGGCCACGGCCCTAGACGCACCCTCAACCGGCGCTCGCAAGAGCGAGAGAGAAGCATGCTGCGCATCCAAAATGGCGTCCGGCGCGAAACTGCGAGGAGCCGCGCGGGAAGAACAGCGCTTAACTTTGGCCTCTTTCTTGCCGTTGCCCGAATCAAGGGCGACCATAGCATTAACGTCTCCCACCTCGAGGGCGGCCCAAGAAGAAGCCGACCGAGCAGAGTGGCCGGCCAAAATGGGGGGGGGCGAGCAGCGGGGAGATGGGCGCTTATGGCGGGAAAAACCGCCGCACCGGAGGAAGAACCGGGACACTGACCGGACTCCAAACTGACACTCAAAAAAGGCGATTCAGGCTTTGAAACCCCCACTTCCCCGCTAGACGCGCACACGCGGACCGGGGAGCGATTCTTCGCGCCCTCGCCCTCCGACGCCATAAGCCATGTGGAGAATCTCCAATAGTATCTTTTATTTTTGTTACATTTGTACCCTGCGCTTTCCCACTCAGGGCAGGCTCAATGCGGCTTACATGGGGCAATGTTGCTAGTGGAATAGAATCTCTCCAATAGTAGCAACATTCCATGTATAATCTCCAATAGTAGCAACATTCCATGTAGAATCTCTCCAATAGTAGCAACATTCCATGTAGAATCTCCAATAGTAGTAACATTCCATGTAGAATCTCCAATAGTAGCAACATTCCATGTAGAATCTCCAATAGTAGTAACATTCCATGTAGAATCTCCAATAGTAGCAACATTCCATGTAGAATCTCTCCAATAGTAGTAACATTCCATGTAGAATCTCTCCAATAGTAGTAACATTCCATGTAGAATCTCCAATAGTAGTAACATTCCATGTAGAATCTCCAATAGTAGCAACATTCCATGTAGAATCTCTCCAATAGTAGTAACATTCCATGTAGAATCTCTCCAATAGTAGCAACATTCCATGTAGAATCTCTCCAACAGTAGCAACATTCCATGTAGAATCTCAAATAGTAGCAACAGAATCTCAGTAGTAGCAACATTCCATGTAGAATCTCCAATAGTAGCAACATTCCATGTAGAATCTCCAGTAGTAGCAACATTCCATGTAGAATCCCCAATAGTAGCAACAGAATCTCAGTAGTAGCAACATTCCATGTAGAATCTCTCCAATAGTAGCAACATTCCATGTAGAATCTCCAGTAGTAGCAACATTCCATGTAGAATCTCAATAGTAGCAACATTCCATGTAGAATCTCTCCAATAGTAGCAACATTCCATGTAGAATCCCCAATAGTATCTTTTATTTTTGTTACATTTGTACCCTGCGCTTTCCCACTCAGGGCAGGCTCAATGCCCGACTCCGGGGTTTCAATTACTTTCCTCAGGGACAAGGGTTAAGGCTGCATGATTCTTTTCTTCCTCAAACAATCAACAAAACACAGCAAGACTTAATGCCTGCTTCTCCCCTGTGGCTTATAAGGCATCCGCTTCCAGGTAAGGTCGGAAGTGACGTCATGAAAGCAACTAACTTTATACAAAAGAAATGCTTGGACACCAACAGGGAATCATACTCCATACATCTCTGCAAACCATTCTGGGTCAAATTATGGTGTTCCATTCCACGTTTTCATTAAGACCCTGAGGATTCACTGTCTGTAAAGTAAAAATCCACCACTGCTCGCGTCTAGCCAATGCAGAAGCCCGATCCATTCTTTTCATTGAGATAGGGACGTGATCGATGATGAACCAACGTAAATTGCTACCAATGGAACTGTCATGGTTTTTCTGGTTAATCTGCTTTTATGTTCTGTTAGCCTCACCTTCATATGTCTTAGTAGTGCGCCCTACATAGTACAGATGACAAGGGCATTCAATAATATAGACAACAAAAGGTGTAACACATGTAGTTTTGTTAAAAATGACCAGCCCCGGGTGTCAACTACCCTAGGTATGCCACTGCTGGCAAGATCCCAAAACAGTAAAACACAGCGATGCCCCATAGTCCTTGCATTTTGGGAAAGAATAAACAAGCGATTCATTTCTGTTCCACAAGAAAACAAACTGCATAAAAGGGAAGGGGACAAGATTTCATATACGACCTTTCTGTGGCTACAATCAAAGCACTTTACATATTAAATGAAGGAGAAGCAGCTGCTGTGTGAGAAGGGAATCAGGAAGAAAAGCTGCAGGGAATAAAGAGCCCCAGGAATGGATTGAGCAGTGCCAGGCTCATTTCTTCTTGTGTGTGTGTGGCATTGCCTGGCACTGCATCCCCTGCTGCCCACCTCCTGCCAGTCTCCTACCTGCTCCATCCTCCTGCTCTTCTCCAGCTCCAGTCCAGGCTCCTCTGTGAATGTCTCCTGGGCTGCAGGGATGGGTTTCTCTGGATGCCAGTGATCAGCTTCTTTAGCACTTGCTTCTGAAACAGGAAGTCTGTGCATTGAACAAAGGAAGAAAGACTGAGAGACCTCCCTCCAGCCCTGTGCAGGGTTTGCAATACGAGACTGGGGCTGGGCTAATGTTGTGTTATTTCATGATTCATTTACAGAGGCAGCCAGTAAGATCCTGGCATAGAAATAGAAGAGGCCATTGAACTGAGCTGCACATTTTCACCCCTGAGTGGCTCAGTGTCCCCATAATTAAAAAAAAAAGAAGAAAATGTCAGTTTGAGTAGGACAGAGTGAGTGTGTCACACTGCACTTTGGGAGCTATATTCCTTCCTTGGAAGGATTACTGTGTGAGAGTGTCAGAGTGCATTCTGGGAGTTGTAGTCCTGTCTAGGAGAGATTACTACATGAGTGTCACAGAGCACTCTGGTATCTGTAGTCCTTCCTAGAAGGGATTACTGTGTGAGAGTGTCAGAGTGCATCCTGGGAGTTGTAGTCCTTCCTTGGAATCGGAGGTAGGGTATTATTATGGATTAAGAACTGGTTGAAAGATAGGAAGCAGAGAGTAGGATTGCGTGGCCAGTATTCTCAGTGGAGGAGGGTAGTTAGTGGGGTCCCGCAGGGGTCTGTGCTGGGTCCGTTGCTTTTTAATGTATTTATAAATGACCTAGAGATGGGAATAACTAGTGAGGTAATTAAATTCGCCGATGACACAAAATTATTCAGGGTCGTCAAGTCGCAGGAGGAATGTGAACGATTACAGGAGGACCTTGCGAGACTGGGAGAATGGGCGTGCAAGTGGCAGATGAAGTTCAATGTTGACAAGTGCAAAGTGATGCATGTGGGTAAGAGGAACCCGAATTATAGCTACGTCTTGCAAGGTTCCGCGTTAGGAGTTACGGATCAAGAAAGGGATCTGGGTGTCGTCGTCGATGATACGCTGAAACCTTCTGCTCAGTGTGCTGCTGCGGCTAGGAAAGCGAATAGAATGTTGGGTGTTATTAAGAAGGGTATGGAGTCCAGGTGTGCGGATGTTATAATGCCGTTGTATCGCTCCATGGTGCGACCGCACCTGGAGTATTGTGTTCAGTACTGGTCTCCGTATCTCAAAAAAGATATAGTAGAATTGGAAAAGGTACAGCGAAGGGCGACGAAAATGATAGTGGGGATGGGACGACTTTCCTATGAAGAGAGGCTGAGAAGGCTAGGGCTTTTCAGCTTGGAGAAGAGACGGCTGAGGGGAGATATGATAGAAGTGTATAAAATAATGAGTGGAATGGATCGGGTGGATGTGAAGCGACTGTTCACGCTATCCAAAAATACTAGGACTAGAGGGCATGAGTTGAAGCTACAGTGTGGTAAATTTAAAACGAATCGGAGAAAATTTTTCTTCACCCAACGTGTAATTAGACTCTGGAATTCATTGCCGGAGAACGTGGTACGGGCGGTTAGCTTGACGGAGTTTAAAAAGGGGTTAGATAGATTCCTAAAGGACAAGTCCATAGACCGCTATTAAATGGACTGGAAAAATTCCTCATTTTTAGGTATAACTTGTCTGGAATGTTTTTACGTTTGGGGAGCGTGCCAGGTGCCCTTGACCTGGATTGGCCACTGTCGGTGACAGGATGCTGGGCTAGATGGACCTTTGGTCTTTCCCAGTATGGCACTACTTATGTACTTATGTACTTATGGATTACTGTGTGAGAGTGTCAGAGTGCATTCTGGGAGTTGTAGTCCTTCCTAGGATGCATTACTATGTGGGACAGACCCAGTGCACTCTGAGAGATGTAGTCATTTCTACTTCTGTGTGTGTGGCATTGCCTGGCACTGCATCCCCTGCTGCCCACCTCCTGCCAGTCTCCTACCTGCTCCATCCTCCTGCCCTTCTCTGGCTCCTCTGTGAATGTCTCCTGGGCTGCAGGGATGGGTTTCTCTGGAAGCCACTGATCAGCTTCTTTAACACTTGCTTCTGAAACAGGAAGTCTGTGCATTGAACAAAGGAAGCCAGACTGAGACTGAGAGACCTCCCTCCAGCCCTGTGAAGGGTTTGCAAATGAGACTGGGCTAATGTTGTGTTATTTCATGATTCATTTACAGGATCAAGGAGGAGTCAGAAGAGGCTAGTGAACTGGGCTGCACATTTTCACCCCTGACTGGCAGAAGAAGAAAACGTCAGTTTGAGTAGGACAGAGTGAGTGTGTCACACTGCACTTTGGGAGCTATATTCCTTCCTTGGAAGGATTACTGTGTGAGAGTGTCAGAGTGCATTCTGGGAGTTGTAGTCCTGTCTAGGAGAGATTACTACATGAGTGTCACAGAGCACTCTGGTATCTGTAGTCCTTCCTAGAAGGGATTACTGTGTGAGAGTGTCAGAGTGCATCCTGGGAGTTGTAGTCCTTCCTTGGAAGGATTACTGTGTGAGAGTGTCAGAGTGCATTCTGGGAGTTGTAGTCCTTCCTAGGATGCATTACTATGTGGGACAGACCCAGTGCACTCTGAGAGATGTAGTCATTTCTACTTCTGTGTGTGTGGCATTGCCTGGCACTGCATCCCCTGCTGCCCACCTCCTGCCAGTCTCCTACCTGCTCCATCCTCCTGCCCTTCTCTGGCTCCTCTGTGAATGTCTCCTGGGCTGCAGGGATGGGTTTCTCTGGAAGCCAGTGATCAGCTTCTTTAGCACTTGCTTCTGAAACAGGAAGTCTGTGCATTGAACAAAGGAAGCGAGACAGAGACTGAGAGACCTCCCTCCAGCCCTGTGAAGGGTTTGCAAATGAGACTGGGACTGGGCTAATGCTGTGTTATTTAATGATTCATTTACAGGATCAAGGAGGAGTCAGAAGAGGCTAGTGAACTGGGCTGCACATTTTCACCCCTGACTGGCAGAAGAAGAAAACTCAGTTTGTGTAGGACAGAGTGGGTGTGTCACATCGCACTCTGGGAGCTGTAGTCCTTCCTAGAAGGCATTACTGTGTGGGAGTGTTACACTGCACTCTGGGAGCTGTAGTCCTTCCTAGATAGGCTTGCTGTGCAAGAGTGTCATAGTGCATTCTGGGAGTTGTAGTCCTTACTAGGATGCATTACTATGTGGAACAGTCCCAGTGCACTCTGAGAAATGTAGTCCTTCCTAGAAAGGTTTACTGTACAAGACTGTCATAGTGCATTCTGGGAGTTGTAGTCCTTCCTAGGATGCATTACTATGTGGAACAGTCCCAGTGCACTCTGAGAGATGTAGTCCATCCTACAAGGGTTTAATGTGTGGGGGTGTCACACTGCACTCTGGGAGCTGTAGTCCTTCCTAGAAAGGTTTACTGTACAAGACTGTCATAGTGCATTCTGGGAGTTGTAGTCCTTCCTAGGATGCATTACTATGTGGAACAGTCCCAGTGCACTCTGAGAGATGTAGTCCTTCCTAGGAGGCATTACTGTGTGGGAGGGTCAGAGTGCACTCTGGGAGCTGTAGTCCTTCCTAGGAGGGATTACTGTGTAGGAATGTCACATCGCACTCTGGGAGCTGTAGTCCTTTCTTCTTGTGTGTGTGTGGCATTGCCTGGCACTGCATCCCCTGCTGCCCACCTCCTGCCAGTCTCCTACCTGTGAAGCAGCTGCTGCAGTCATTCTCCTTCCCTTCTCCTGCCCTGGGCTTTGTTGGGAATCAGAGTCTCCTCATAGAGAGAAGCAGGAAGGAACCCCTGGACCATTAGGACCGCCCTAGGTGGAATCTGACAAATCACAGTGTCAGAAGGGCGGGATCATAGCCTCCTCTCCCCTGCATCAATCAATGGAAGGGGCGTGGTCTCCTTCTCATGCTGTGTTCTCAATCTAACCTCCTTGTCCTCAATCTACCCTCCTTGTGAGTGACATCATAGAGTCTCTGCTATATTCTCAATCTAACCTCCTTGTCCTCAATCTAACCTCCTTGTGAGTGACATCATAGTCTCTCTCATGCTGTGTTCTCAATCTAACCTCCTTGTTCTCAAACTACCCTTCTTGTGAGTGACATCATAGTCTCTCTCATGCTGTGTTCTCAATCTAACCTCCTTGTTCTCAATCTAACCTCCTTGTGAGTGACATCATAGAGTCTCTCTCATGCTGTGTTCTCAATCTAACCTCCTTGTTCTCAATCTAACCTCCTTGTGAGTGACATTATAGAGTCTCTCTCATGCTGTGTTCTCAATCTAACCTCCTTGTTCTCAATCTAACCTCCTTGTGAGTGACATCATAGAGTCTCTCTCATGCTGTGCTCTCAATCTAACCTCCTTGTTCTCAATCTAACCTCCTTGTGAGTGACATCATAGAGTCTCTCTCATGCTGTGTTCTCAATCTAACCTCCTTGTTCTCAATCTAACCTCCTTGTGAGTGACATCATAGAGTCTCTCTCATGCTGTGTTCTCAATCTAACCTCCTTGTTCTCAATCTAACCTCCTTGTGAGTGACATCATAGAGTCTCTCTCATGCTGTGCTCTCAATCTAACCTCCTTGTTCTCAATCTAACCTCCTTGTGAGTGACATCATAGAGTCTCTCTCATGCTGTGTTCTCAATCTAACCTCCTTGTTCTCAATCTAACCTCCTTGTGAGTGACATCATAGAGTCTCTCTCATGCTGTGTTCTCAATCTAACCTCCTTGTTCTCAATCTACCCTCCTTGTGAGTGACATCATAGTCTTTCTCATGCTGTGTTCTCAATCTAACCTCCTTGTCCTCAATCTAACCTCCTTGTGAGTGACATCATAGAGTCAGTTCCTGGGCTGCAGCTCCAACTCCCTCTTTATCTTGAGACACATCAGCTGCTGCCACCTGTGGCCGGATGTTTCACTCAGATGCTGCAGAGAAAACAGTTTCCAGGGCTGCCAGTCTCCTACCTGCTCAGCACAAACCCCAAGAGCCATCCTCCTGCCCTTCATCCCTGGGGGCAGATCTGGGAAATGGGAATCAGAGAGAAGCAGGAAGGAACCCCTGGACCATTAGGACCGCCCTAGGTGGAATCTGACAAATCACAGTGTCAGAGGGGCGGGACCTTGTCCTCCACTGCCCTGCCTCAGAAGTGTTGTGACCAATCAATGGAAGGGGCATGGTCTGCATCTCCTCCTGTGCTCTCAATCTAATATTCTTGTTCTCAATCTAACCTCAGTGTGAGACATCATAGAGTCTCTCATGCTGTGTTCTCAATCTAACCTCCTTGTTCTCAATCTACCCTGCTTGTGAGTGACATCATAGAGTCTCTCTCATGCTGTGTTCTCAATCTAACCTCCTTGTGAGTGACATCATAGAGTCACTTCAGGAGTGAGAGCAACTACTACTACTACTATTTAGCATTTCTATAGCGCTACAAGGCATAAAGGAATCCTGTTCAGAAGGAAAGGATCCTCAGGAGCTTAACCGAGATTGGATAGCAGAGCCAGTAGTGGGAGGCGGGGCTGGAGGTTGGGAGGCGGGGATAGTGCGGGGCAGACTTATACGGTCTGTGCCAGAGCCGGTGGTGGGAGGCGGACTGGAGGTTGGGAGGCGGGGATAGTGCGGGGCAGACTTATACGGTCTGTGCCAGAGCCGGTGGTGGGAGGCGGACTGGAGGTTGGGAGGCGGGGATAGTGCTGGGCAGACTTATACGGTCTGTGCCCTGAAGAGCACAGGTACAAATCAAAGTAGGGTATGTTGCAGGAATTACCACTATTGTTAGCAGAATCTGTGGTACTTCAGGAGTCAAACACCACACACCAGAATGAGAGAGAAGCCAGCAAACAAAGTAGGACATCAGCTCTAGCTCTGTGTCCTGTCCTTCTGTGTCTCTTCTTCTGAGCTTTCTGGATCCTGCCTCCTGTCTTCTCCTGTCTGTTGTCTCTCTCGTCTCAGCTCCTTCTCTTCTCAGCTCCTTCTCTAACGTAAGCTGCTTCTGCTCTCATTTATATAGGGTCCTAAACCCTTCTAGCCCCCCTTTCTCACCAGATGGTAAAGAATAGATTGATTACCCTGTCTTGAACTAATTATTACTTACACATTTACTCAAAAATATCAGTTACATAGGTTTGAGATTTCCTAAACTGACCTATGACCTGGGGCCTCTCAAACTAGACAATGTGGCACCTGTCTCCTGCATTTTATTATTATTAAATTCTCAGATTCCCAGTTATAGCTTAAAATACTAACCGCTAACTGGACTCTGGCATTCATTAAGGGGCCAAGGGGCCAGTCTTGCTTAATGGCACACAGACATGGTTTGTTATTACTTTCAGGAGGCCAGTCCTACACTTAGCTATAATCCATCAAGGAGAAGAATTGACTTTCCCTGACCTCTTTCACCTATTAGCTTCATACACAGAACTAGCTAGGACTGTGGATAATTCAAACCAGATGATGACCTCTTAAACTGCAGACAAATCTCACTTGAAAAGTCAGACACTGAATTGAAAAGGTATTTTACATAGAGAAATAGAACTTATTAATTAAACAGAATAAAACATATTTTAAAATAAGCAGAAATCAGAATTCCTTATAAGACAAAATCTAACTTATCTAGAATTATTTAAATCTACTCTATCTCCTTCTAAACAGCGTTCAGTCTAATCTTTTAAACTGCCTGCTTGCTAATCCCCTCGAGATTGTCCACTATGCCTGCCTTACTCAGAATGGCATCCAGATGTGGTAAATAATACCTATGAACAATCCATCACTCAAAAAGGGACAAAGAAAGTTTCATTTCTCTCTGACCTTTCTAACCTCTAGTTTAGCAAAAGCTAGACATTTGAGTAATAAAAACCAGATGGCATTCCACCACTTTACAGAACTGAACCAAACAACCAGAATTAACAAATATGATTTCTCTATCCAGGCTGCCTCAGGTATACACAAAAGTAGCACACATGAGTTGTCTTGTTGGGCAGACTGGATGGACCGTGCAGGTCTTTTTCTGCCGTCATCTACTATGTTACTATGTAAATCTATGAGCAGCTCTATCCTAGTTGTCATTCTTTATTGTTATAGGGAAGTTGTCCCATCCCCTTTATCATTTTCGTCACCCTTCTCTGTATAGAAAAATTTTAATAAACCATAAGTTTTCAGAATATCAGTATGCAGACTTGATTCTAATGCAGTGGAGGTAATGCTTGCAAAATCTCAGACAACTAGTGCTCAAATATTTCTTTATTATAAATTGTAAATCCACACATACTAAACCCAACAACTCATCATACATCATACAAACCATTCCAACTACTCATACACCCCAACCACATCACATGCATTCATCCAACAATACCCACATGAATCAACATAAGCTTCCAACAATTATACATTTAAGATATTAAATGGTACAGACTTCAAAAATAGGGAGACCACATAATTCTCTTGACAATGTTCTCACATATGTGTAAATCAAGTCCTTAGATCATATTCTCACACACCAGTCGAATGATGACACAACCGTTGTTCCTGTTGTTCAACATTCAAATATAATGACGTAACCACGTCCCGGTTGTGTAAATCAATTCACAAAATTCTAAGTTTCCACTTGCAACTCACTGCTTTCCACAAATATATTCTAATCAATGTGATTCTTCCACCATGATTGCTCGGTGATTGTTGGAATGGTTTGTATGATGTATGATGAGTTGTTGGGTTTAGTATATATCATTATGTGTGGATTTACAATTTATAACAAAGAAACATTTGAGCAATAGTTGTCAGAGATTTTGTAGTCTTGCACAGTGAGAGTTACAGCTATTTTGAAAAGTATTTATCCCTGTGTATGCATATTGTTTATGGATATCCTAAAAACCTGACTGGCTTAGTGTGTCCCAAAGACCGGGCCGAGACCCACTGGCTTAATGGGATAGTGAGGAAACAACATTTTTCCTAAGGCCAATGTTGTTAGCTGCCAAATGCTGGAAGATGGTGCGAAATATTATTTTGTGCATGCAGAACCTTCCCACTTAAAAGCAAAGTGATCAAGTTAGTTATTCACAGTTTGGAGAACATTTTAGGAGTATTATGCTCTCAATGAGAAATGTGAATGCTGACATATACGACTTGTCCTACTTTGCTCTTGTCTGTCTTTGAATTGAGTCCATAATTGCACTGCACTGCCACAGGATGTAAAGAAACAATGTCTTCCCCTCAAAATTTTGGTCGGTGCTTAACTTATCTAAGCTTACAATGCCACTCTCTCCTGTGCTCTGGACACCCTCGCACCATCCACCTCCCGTCCCACTAAGCGTACTATTCCCCTGCCATGGCCTTGCATCCATTACCATCGCTCCTGCGCCCGATCTGCTGAACACCTCTGGAGGAAATCCCGCACCCACTCAGATTTCCTTCACTACAAATTCATGCTACCCTCCTTCCAATCCTCCCTATTCCTTGCCAAACAGGATTATTACACCCAATTGACCAATTCTCTTAGCTCCAACCCCCGTCGTCTCTTCGCCACCCTTAACTCCCTCCTTAAAGTGCCCTCTACTCCCACCCCCACCCCCCCTCGCTCTCTCCTCAATCACTGGCCGATTACTTCCACGACAAGGTGCAAAAGATCAACCTTGAGTTCACTACCAAGCCATCTCCTCCTCTTCACCCTTCAACCCTCTCCCTCAACCAATCAACCCAGGCCTCCTTCTCCTCCTTTCCGGACATCACCAAGGAGGAAACCGCTCGCCTTCTTTCCTCATCGAAATCCACCACCTGCTCTTCTGATCCCATCCCCACCAACTTACCTAACATCATCTCTCATACTGTCACCCCCTCCATCTGTCATATCCTCAACCTCTCTCCACTGCAACTGTCCCTGACACCTTCAAGCACGCCGTAGTCACACCTCTCCTCAAAAAACCATCACTTGACCCTACCTGTCCCTCCAACTACGGCCCCATCTCCCTCCTACCCTTCCTCTCTAAAATACTTGAGCACGCCATTCACAGCCGCTGCCTTGATTTTCTCTCCTCTCATGCCATCCTCGATCCACTTCAATTCGGTTTTCGCCCTCTACACTCGACAGAAACAGCACTCTCTAAAGTCTGCAATGACCTGCTCCTGGCCCAATCCAGAGGCCACTACTCCATCCTCATCCTCCTCAATCTATCTGTCGCTTTTGACACTGTCAATCATGATTTACTTCTCGCCACACTGTCCTCATTTGGGTTCCAGGGCTCTGTCCTCTCCTGGTTCTCCTCCTATCTCTCCCACCGCACCTTCAGAGTTCACTCTCATGGATCCTCCTCCACCCCCATCCCGCTATCTGTTGGTGTTTCCCAGGGATCTGTCCTTGGACCCCTTCTCTTCTCAATCTACACCTCTTCCCTGGGCTCACTGATCTCATCTCATGGCTTCCAGTATCATCTCTATGCTGATGACACCCAGCTGTATCTCTCCACACCAGACATCACTGCGGAGACCCAGGCAAAGGTATCAGCCTGCTTATCTGACATTGCTGCCTGGATGTCCAACCGCCACCTGAAACTGAACATGTCCAAGACCGAGCTCATCGTCTGCCCACCAAAACCCACTTCTCCTCTTCCTCCACTTTCTATCTCAGTTGATAACACCCTCATCCTCCCCGTCTCATCTGCCCGCAACCTCGGAGTCGTCATTGACTCCTCCCTCTCCTTTTCCTCTCCTCTCACGAAGTTACTCAGACCAACTTTATTTTGTTAATATAAGCACAACAAAATTGATCAGTACTGGGACCGGTGCTATTTAACATATTTATACATTTATTTATTTTTAAAAAGTTATATACCACCTCTAACTGGAAATCGGAATGAGTGAGTTGATTACATTTGCAGATGAAACAAAACTATTCAAGGTTGTTAAAACACGTGCGGACTGTGAAAAATTGCAGGAAGCCCTTAGGAGATTGGAAGACTGGGTGTCCAAATGGCAGATGAAATTTAATGTAGACAAATGCAAAGTGATGCACATTTGGAAGAATAATCCTAATTATAGTTACCTGATGCTAGGGTCCACCTTGGGAGTCTGCATTCAAGAAAAAGATCTAGGTGTTATTGTAGATAATATACTAAATCTTCTGTCCAGTGTGAGGCAGCAGCCAAAAAAGCAAACAGGATTCTAGGAATTATTAAGAAAGGGATGGTAAATAAGACCAAAAATTCTATAATGCCTCTGTATCGCTCCAAGGTGCAACCTCACCTTGAGTATTGCATTGTTCTGCTTGCCATATCACAAAAAAGATAAAGCGGAATGTAAAAAGCTTCAAAGAAGAGTGACCAAAATGAAAGGGTATGGAACTCCTCTCGTATGAGGTATAGCTAAAGAGATGGAGGAGGAGAGATATGACTGAGGTCTACAAAATCCTGAGTGGTGTAGAATGAGTAGAACTGAATCGACTTTTTACTCGTTCCAAAAGAACAAAGACTAGGGGATACTGTTGGGGTCGGCCAAATGCCTTGGATTTGGCCGGGTTTGAGATGGCCGGCATTGGTTTTCACCGATAATGGAAACCGATGCCGGCCATCTCAAACCCGGCCAAATCCAAGGCATTTGGTCGGAGCCAGCATTCATAGTGCACTGGCCCCCCTCACATGCCAGGAGACCAACCGGGCACCCTAGGGGGCACTGCAGTGGAGTTCATTAACTGCTCCCAGGTAGATAGCTCCCTTCCCTTGGGTGCTGAGCCCCCCAAAACCCACTCCCCACAACTGTTCACCACTACCATAGCCCTTATGGGTGAAGGGGGGCACCTACATGTGGGTACAGTGGGTTTCGGGTAGGTATTAGAGGGCTCCCATTTACCACCACAAGTGTAAAAGGTAGGGGGTATGGGCCAGGGATAAAGGCAGTCAGGGAGTATTCATGTTCAGTCACTGAGGAGCCCTAGGGTTTGTTTGTGGATTAATACCTTTCAAATATTTGAACGGCTGTATCATATCACCCCTGTTTCTCCTTTCCTCCAGGGTATACATGTTCAGGTCAGCAAGTGTCTCCTCATACGTCTTGTAACGTAAATCACATACCATTCTTGTAGCTTTTCTTTGCACCGCTTCAATTCTTTTTACATCCTTAGCAAGATGCGGCCTCCAAAACTGAACACAATAATCCAGGTGGGGCCTCACCAACTAGTTATACAGGGGCATTAAAACCTCTTTTCTTCTGCTGGTCACACCTGTCTCTATACAGCCTAGCAACCTTCTAGCTACGGCCACTGCCTTGTCACACTGCTTCGTCGCCTTCAAATCTTCAGATACTATCATCCAAGATCCCTCTCCCCGTCTGTACATATCAGACTCTCACCGCCTAACACATACGTCTCCCGTGGATTTCTACTCCCTAAGTGCATCACTTTGCATTTCTTCACATTGAATTTTAATTGCCAAACCTTAGACCATTCTTCTAGCTTCTGCAGATGTTCAGTTCAGGCAGGTGGAGAGAGGTGTCCTAACTGCCGGCTATAAGGATCGTCTAAAACAACATACAAACCTGACATCCAAAAATGAGAGAGAATGCTTGTCTAGAATATTTTGCAATAATTGCGACTCTTACACAGAAAAAAAGCACAAATGCAAAGTCATAAAATGTTTGCAGTGTGGTGATCCTGTACTGAAAGGCGAATAACATTTATGCTATATGACAAGGCTGGATAGACGTAAAACATATGAAAGGTATATCATTTAAGACTGTGAATATATGCAGGAGACAGGGTTACACATCCATAAAGAGCCTCTAAGTTTTTTTTTCACCCTTCTTCTCATTTTATCATAGTCTCTTTTTTGAAAGTTAAATGCTAACATATTGGATTTCCTGTGTGTACTCTCGGCCATTTCAGGTTTCTAGTTGTTTCTTCCTCCACTCCTAGATATTTATATGAACCTTCCTGTGTGAACCATTCGGTCGTTTCTACTACTACTACTACTACTTATCATTTCTATAGGTTCTTGAGGTTTACCTTCTAACAAGCTTTTATTACACTCAGTGCATGAAAATGGCTTCACTCCTGTGTGGATTCTCTGCTGCTGTATCATGTATTTCTTCAACCTGAAGCATTTGCCACACTCAGTACATGGAAATGGTTTTACTCCTCAGTGGCTATTCTGGTGCATAGTGAGTGTCTCCTTGTCAACGAAGGTCTTACCACACTCAGTACACATAAATGACTTCACTCCTGTGTGAACTCTGTGGTGCCTTGCGAGATGTCCCATCTCCCTGAAGCTTTTATTACACTCAGTGCAGATAAACGGTTTCCCTCCAGTGTGGATTCTCTGGTGTATTGTGAGGTTTGTTTTATGACTGAAGTTTTTATTACACTCAGTGCAGATGAATGGTTTCATTCATGTGTGGATTCTCTGGTGTCTGGTAAGATAGTGCCTCTGACTGAAGCTTTTATTACACTCAGGGCAGATGAATGGTTTCATTCCTGTGTGGATTCTCTGGTGTTTTGTGAGGTGTCCCTTCTGCCTGAAGCTTTTATTACACTCCTTGCAGATGAATGGTTTCATTCCTGTGTGGATTCTCTGGTGTGTTGTGAGGCTTGGTTTATGAGTGAAGCTTTTACCACACTCACTACATGTATATGGTTTCATTCCTGTGTGGATTCTCTGGTGTCTTATGAGATTTCCCTTATCACTGAAGCTTTTACCACATTCACTACATGTATATGGTTTCATTCCTGTGTGGATTCTCCGGTGTATTGTGAGGCCTGTTTTATGAATGAAGCTTTTATTGCACTCAGTGCAGATAAACAGTTTCATTCCTGTGTGGATTCTCTGGTGTATTGTGAGGCCTGTTTTATCAATGAAGCTTTTATTGCACTCAGTGCAGATAAACGGTTTCATTCCTGTGTGGATTCTCTGGTGTATTGTGAGGCTTACCTTCTGCCTGAAGCTTTTATTACACTCAGTGCAGATGAATGGTTTCACTCCTGTGTGGATTCTCTGGTGTATTGTGAGGCTTACCTTCTGCCTGAAGCTTTTATTACACTCAGTGCAGATGAATGGTTTCACTCCTGTGTGGATTCTCTGGTGTATTGTGAGGCCTCTTTTATCAATGAAGCTTTTATTGCACTCAGTGCAGATAAACGGTTTCATTCCTGTGTGGATTCTCTGGTGTATTGTGAGGCTTACCTTCTGACTGAAGCTTTTATTACACTCAGTGCAGATGAATGGTTTCATTCCTGTGTGGATTCTCTGGTGTTTTGTGAGGCTTGATTTCTGACTGAAGCTTTTATTACACTCAGTGGCAGATGAATGGTTTAATTCCTGTGTGATTTCTATGGTGCCTTGTGAGCTTTTCCTTCTCAGTGAAGCTTTTCCCACAATCAGAACAATGTAAAAGGCTTCAATCCAGTGTGGAATTTCTGGTGCTTTTCATGTATCTCTTCAACCTAAAGCATTTGCCACACTCAGTGCAGGGAATGGGTTTTACTCCTGAGTGGATAGTCTGGTGAATGGTGAGTTTCCCTTCTCAGTGAAGTTTTACCACACTCAGAAACATATAAATGGCTTCACTACTGTATGGATTCTCTGGTGTCTGGTGAGGTTTCCCTTCCGACTGAAGCTTTTATTACAAACTCAGTGCAGGTTAAATGGTTTCATTCCTTGTGGATTCTCTTGTGCATTGGGAGGTTTCTTTTCCAGCAACCACTTGTACCACGGTCAGCAGAAGTACACAAGCCTCATTTTTCTGGATTTCTGCTAGGGCTTTGAGAGGTCTGTCTTTCTGTAAACGACTTTTTCAGATTTAGTCATTGATTCCTTCAGCAAGTCTGAGCTGTTTATGATCTGTGAATGTTTCTCTATGGCTGAATTTTTTCTTACATTCAGCACTTGAAACTAGTATCTCTTCTGGAAGGAATTTTGCATTTCTTATGACATTTTCTCCTGTCTGAAGCTTTTGTCACGACTAGAACATGCAGATAATCCCTCATCAGTGTCATTTTTCTGGTATTTTGTAACGCTTCCTTTATTGATAAAGGTTTTCTCATCTACTGTCGTTGTACACACTCTAGTTTCTGTATTATTGTTCTCATGTTTCTCTTTCTTCCTACTGAAATCTTTCCCACACTCAGAACCTATACAGTGGGTCTCTCTTATGCATGTTTTCTGCTTTAGTTCTCTCTTTTGACTGAAGGTTTTCCCACAGTCCGTACCTGTATATGGTCTGTCTTCAGTATCGGATCTCTGATGTGATTTCAGAGTTAAATGATCATTAAGGAATATCTCACATCCATCACACAAACATTTCTGAACTCTCATCGGGTTTGTCTGTTCTTCCACTGTTTGTGTGATATTACTGGTACAATGTTCACCTCCTGTTGAAGGTTTTTGTTTATTTTGATTTTTTCCCTTTTCTCCCCGGTCAGAACAGGATGAAGTCTCTTCTTTCTCTCTTTCTGAGAACATCTTTTCCTCTTCAGGCTTCTCACTGAGCTTCCATTTATGTGTCTCTGCATTACTGTTCTTAGGGTCATCTTTTTCTAAATAAATAAAAAACAGAGCATTGTATAGTACTGTAGAAGAACAGCAGTTTAACGAGTTCAATAAAAACATCTGTATAATTAATTGTAAATTTTCCACCCCCTCCCTGTTGGGAATACATTTCCAAGCTAATCACTACCAGGGATGAATACAGAATATATGATTATATTCAAGTTGATATTTAAAAGCACCTTTTGGTCTTTGTACATAGATATCGTTTAGCCCTATAACTGCTCTTTATCAGACAGGCTGCGAGATGCAAGGCTAAACCTTCAGGGTGCTTGTTCCCCAGATAAACTAAGTTGGGTGTTACCTGATCCTGAAGTTCACAGGAAGAGATTCACCGTTAGCCAATCATACATTTGTTACAGAAGCTTAGTTATTCTAAATATGAGAAGAGACATCTGATTGCAAAGTTGCGCATGCTCGACCGGCCGATTGGCCGACTGTTTTATGATGGAATTCGGTAGGGAACGGCTCTAACGACGACTTTAGTGCATCTGGGCCTCAGTGCCAGCAAAGTTCCTGTTTCTGCACAATAGCCCTAGGGCTTGTTTCACCTCCTTCTTCACCCCTCCCTGTTGCTGTGCTTGCAAGTGGAATGTTAGATAAGAACTTCTGCTGGAATTCTGCCTATGAACTCCTGATGACTTTACCTTGATGGATTACAGAGTTGCGGAGACTCTGCTTCACAGAGAGAAGGGCAGGAATCTTAGGAGCTACACAGTAGTCCACCATTTTATGGATTGTAAATTTATACAATATGCTGAGCTGGGCTAAGCTCCTCCATCGAGTCTCCAACAGTGGCCGATCTGGTCACAAGTGCCAGGCAGATCCCAAAAAGCAGATCTATTTCTCATGATTCATTTTCCACTGATGAGCAATGGAATCCCCAAGTCTATTTATGGGCTTTTCCTCCAGAAACTTTGAAACCTCTTTTGAATCCCTCTCTATTAGCTGCTTTGACCACATCCTCCAGCAAATGAGTCCACAGTTTAATTATGAGTTGCAGGTAAATGGCAGATGATGTTTAATGTGAGCAAGTGCAAAGTGATGCATGTGGGAAAGAGGAACCCGAACTATAGCTACGTAATGCAAGGTTCTGCGTTAGGAGTCACCGACCAAGAAAGGGATCTCGGCATCGTTGTTGATGACACATTGAAATGCTCTGCTCAGTGTGCTGCGGCGGCTAAGACAGCAAATAGAATGTTAGGTATTATTAGGAAAGGAATGGAAAAAAAATGAGGACAGTGCCTTTGTATCGGTCCATGGTGCGACCGCACCTCAAATATTTTGTTCACTTCTGGTCGCTGCATCTCAAAAAAGATACAGTGGAATTGGAAAAGAACAGAGAAGGGTGATGAAAATGGTAAAGGGGATGGGACGACTTCCCTATGAGGAAAGGCTGAAGCGTCTAGGGCTCTTTAGCTTGGTGAAGAGACAGCTGAGGGGAGATATGATAGAGGTCTATAAAATAATGAGTGGAGTGGAACGGGTAGACGTGAATCGTTCGTTTAATCTTTCCAAAAATACTAGGACTAGGGGGCATGCGATGAAGCTACAATGTAGTAAATTTAATACAAATCTGAGAAAATGTTTCTTCACTCAACGTTTAATTAAACTCTGGAATTCATTGCCAGAGAATGTGTTAAAGGCAGATCACAAAAAGCGAGGTTAGCTTAGCGGGGTTTAAAAAGGGTCTGGCCGGCTTCCTAAAGACCATTATTTAATTGGCTTGGGAAAATCCACTGCTTATTTCTGGGATAAGCATCATAAAATGTATTAAGCTTTGCTGGGATCTTGCTAGGTATTTGTGACCTGGATTGGCCACTGTTGGAAACAGGATGCTGGGCTTGATGGACCTTTGGTCTGTCCCAGTGTGGCAATACTTATGTACGTTCTCTTAGGCTTATTATGATGTTGTGGTTGTCCGTCCGAGTAAGTGGAACAGACATTTCAGCCAACATGCTGTGGCTTTCTTCATGGTGGCTGACATGTCGGTTCTTCTTACTCAAACGCGGCAAGACCCAGATAACTACAATAATAAACTTTTCAATCTGCTGTTCTTTACTTGGTTTTGAGATAACAAACAGACAATGCATCTAACAATAAAGCTACTAGCTTTGGCTCCGATAGCCCCCAGCAAAGCCTCAACCTCCCCTTCCCCTCCCCAAACATAGAATCATGATGGCCCATCCAGTCTGCCTTTCCTGAGAAACCACTAACTCCTCCTTTTCCCAAGAGATCCCAAGTGCCTGTCCCATGCTTTCTTAAATTGACAGTCTTCGTTGCCACGACCTCCACCACCCTTTCTGTGAACAAATACTTTCGTACATTCCTCCTAAGCCTATTTATTTTAACTTCAATGTATATGATACCCTAAGAATGCCAGAGTCATAGTTATTGAAGGTTTTACAGAGAGGAATCGAAACAATACTCCAATGAAAACAGAAGAATCTTAGAAACAGACCCACCCCAGGTACTAATGTCATCTCGCCATCGCTCATTATCAGTCACACCGGCTTCCTGTAGTAACATAGTAACATAGTAGATGACGGCAGAAAAAGACCTGCATGGTCCATCCAGTCTGCCCAACAAGATAAACTCATATGTGTATACCTTACCTTGATTTGTACCTGCCTTTTTCAGGGCACAGACCGTACAAGTCTGCCCAGCAGTATTTCCCACCTCCCAACCACCAGTCCCGCCTCCTATCACCGGCTCTGGCACGGACCGTATAAGTCTGCCCTCCACTATCCTCGCCTCCCAACCACCAACCTCTCTTCCCCCACCTGCTCCGCCACCCAATTTCGGCTAAGCTTCTGAGGATCCATTCCTACTGCACAGGATTCCTTTATGCATATCCCACGCATGATTGAATTCCGTTACCGTTTTCATCTCCACCACCTCCCGCAGGAGGGCATTCCAAGCATCCACCACCCTCTCCGTGAAAAAATACTTCCTGGCATCTTTTTTGAGTCTGCCCCCCTTCAATCTCATTTCATGTCCTCTCGTTCTACCGCCTTCCCATCTCCGGAAAAGATTTTTTTGCGGATTAATACCTTTCAAGTATTTGAACGTCTATCATATCACCCCTGTTCCTCCTTTCCTCCAGGGTATACATGTTCAGGTCAGCAAGTCTTTGTTCATACGTCTTGGAGCGCAAATCCCACACCATTCTCGTAGCTTTTCTTTGCACCGCTTCCATTCTTTTTAATATCCTTCGCAAGGTACGGCCTCCAAAACTGAACACAATACTCCAGGTGGGGCCTCACCAACGACTTGTACAGGGGCATCAACACTTCCTTTCTTCTGCTGATCACACCTCTCTCTATACAGCCTAGCAACCTTCTCGCTACGGCCATCGCCTTGTCACACTGTTTCGTCGCCTTCAGATCCTCGGATACTATCACCCCAAGATCACTCTCCCGCTCAGTACCTATCAGACTCTCACCGCCTAACACATAAGTCTCTCGTGGGTTTCTACTCCCTAAATGCATCACTTTGCATTTCTTCGCATTGAATTTTAATTGCCAAACCTTAGACCATTTTTCTAGCTTCCTCAGATCCCTTTTCATGCTTTCCACTCCCTCCCGGGTGTCCACTCTGTTGCAAATCTTAGTATCATCTGCAAATAGGCAAACTTTACCTTCTAACCCTTCGGCAATGTCACTCACAAATATATTGAACAGAATCGGCCCCAGCACAGATCCCTGAGGCACTCCACTACTCACCTTTCCCTCCTCCAGGTGGACTCATTGCAAGCTCACAAAAGGACTTGAGACATCTTTTCAGATACACAGAACCTGCTATTCTCTCAGAAGCAAAGTGTGATAGAGATCAGAAGGTGGGGTAGAGACTGCGTTGGTTCCAAATGTTCTTGTTCCCAGTCTAACAAGACTGATGATTATCTCCATCAGGGTGAGACTCACCCACTGCCAGTCAGTAAGAATAACGGGAAACCCTTACCTAGAGACATCAGGATCTCATAGTTGTCCTTCATCACCTCCCTCCAAAGCTCCTTCTGCTCCTCATCTAAATACTCCCACTCCTCCTGGGAGAAAGAGACAGAGACGTCCTCAAATGTCACCTGCATCTGAAACACAAACCAGAAACACAGTCAGGGACACGGGGAGGTGCTCAGAATGCATTAGATTTCAGCTCCTGCCTTTCTTTTTGGGGTTGTAACTGTGCACCCCACCCCCTCAGTAATCTCAGTCTCCAACTAGTATGAACCCCCCCACCCAGCAGTTTTCTCTGCCCCAACCTTTATTTCTTTTCTTACTCATTCCAAGAATCCCACCTCCCCATTCCTCCCACAGCACACAAATCCCATACCTCTGTCAATCTGCAGTCCCCCCCCCCCCCCAGCAGTAAAAACACCCAGAGCTCTCTCTCATACTGCACACACTGGTTCTTTCTGAAATCCCTCTTGCCCCCAGCACATAAACTTCCACAGCTCTCTCAAAATACCCCCAACCCACATAGCCCCCAACACACACCCTCCACTGTTCTCTCAACATCCTCAGCACTCACAGATATCATAGCCACCCCCCCCCCCCCCCCCACTGCATATACACTCTCCCCACAACTCTTTTGGGCCGATGATCAGAGCAACCGAGTGCGTGAAACACTACTACTACTACTACTTAACATTTCTAAAGCGCTACTAGGGTTACGCAGCGCTGTACAATTTAACAAAGAGAGACAGTCCCTGCTCAAAGAGCTTACAATCTAATAGACAAGTGAACGGTCGGTCCGATAGGGGCAGTCAAATTGGGGCAGTCTGGATTCACTGAACGGTAAGAGTTAAGTGCCGAACGCAGCATTGAAGAGGTGGGTTTTAAGCAAAGACTTGAAGACGGGCAGGGAGGGGGCTTGGCGTAAGGGCTCAGGAAGGTTGTTCCAAGCATAGGGTGAGGCGAGGCAGAATGAGCGGAGCCTGGAGTTGGCGGTGGTGGAGAAGGGTACTGAGAGGAGGGATTTATCCTGTGAACGGAGGTTACGGGCGGGAACGTAAGGGGAGATGAGGGTAGAAAGATAGTGAGGGGCAGCAGACTGAGTGCATTTCTAGGTAAGAAGGAGAAGCTTGAATTGAATGCGGTATCTGATCGGAAGCCAGTGAAGTGACCTGAGGAGAGGGGTGATATGAGTATATCGGTTCTGGCGGAATATGAGACGTGCAGCAGAGTTCTGAACAGACTGAAGGGGGGATAGATGGCTAAGTGGGAGGCCGGTGAGGAGTAAGTTGCAGTAGTCCAGGCGAGAGGTAATGAGAGCGTGGACGAGAGTTCGGGTGGTGTGTTCAGAGAGGAAAGGGCAAATTTTGCTGATGTTAAAGAGGAAGAAGCGACAGGTCTTGGCTATCTGCTGGATATGCGCAGAGAAGGAGAGAGAGGAGTCAAAGATGACTCCGAGGTTGCGGGCAGATGAGACGGGGAGGATGAGGGTGTTATCAACTGAGATAGAAAGTGGAGGAAGAGGAGAAGTGGGTTTTGGTGGAAAGACGATAAGCTCGGTCTTGGACATGTTCAGTTTCAGGTGGCGGTTGGACATCCAGGCAGCAATGTCGGATAAGCAGGCCGATACCTTTGCCTGGGTCTCCGCGGTGATGTCTGGTGTGGAGAGATACAGTTGGGTGTCATCAGCATAGAGATGATACTGGAAACCATGAGATGAAATCAGGGAGCCCAGGGAAGAGGTGTAGATTGAGAAGAGAAGGGGTCCAAGGACCGATCCCTGGGGAACACCAACAGATAAGGGGATGGGGGTGGAGGAAGATCCATGAGAGTGAACTTTGAAGGTGCGGTGGGAGAGATAGGAGGAGAACCAGGAGAGGACAGAGCCCTGGAACCCAAATGAGGACAGTGTGGCAAGAAGTAAGTCATGATTGACAGTGTCAAAAGCGGCGGATAGATCCAGGAGGATGAGGATGGAGTAGTGGCCTCTGGATTTGGCAAGGAACAGGTCATTACAGACTTTAGAAAGTGCTGTTTCTGTCGAGTGACAATCCCTGCTCAAAGAGCTTACAACCTAAAGGACACGTGAACAGTCAGACCGATAGGGGCAGACAAATTGAGGCAATCTGGAATTCCTGAAAGGTAAGAGTTAGGTGCCTTGAAGAGGTGGGCATTGAAGAGGTGGGCTTTAAGCAAAGACTTGAAGATGGGCAGGGAGGGGGCTTGACGTGAGGGCTCAGGAAGGTTGTTCCAGGCATAGGGTGAGGCGAGGCAGAATGAGCGGAGCCTGGAGTTGGCGGTGGTGGAGAAGATGGGTAGGCTCTGAACGCAACTAGCATGCAAATGCATGCAAAACAGGGCTCTTCGCATAAGTAGCATGCAAATGCATGCTAAACATATTCATCCCCAATGATCAGCAACCAGCACGCAAAAGATTGGCTTGCTGGCTGCGGCAAACCTTACACCATAGGGGAGGAATGGTGAACCCTGTCCAGCATACATTTGCATGCTAGCAGGTCTCCATTCCCCCCAATGCAGCAGCCCCCCACAGGAACCTTGACCCGACCCCCCGCCCAGCAACAGGGGACTGGAGATCCAGTGTGTCTCCAGCGCCCAGATGTCCCTGGTGGCCCAGTGGGTCACGGGTTAATCCCTCCACCCACCCACCTGGTGGTCTAGCGGCACTTCCCTACCCCCCTACCTTCAGTTGGAGGAGAGAGGTGGCCTCCTCTGGGATGTGCTGGGCTTCACACCGCGCCGATGGAAGGAGACCACCTTTTGACAACCCAGGCTTGTCAAACAAGTGCGGGAGGACTGTCTACCCCATGCTCAAATTTGCAAGCAATTATCTCTGATCAGAGGTCCAGTAAAGCCCCCTGCTCTTCCAGCACTATTTTCAGAGCGCTGTTTGGAACAGCACGGGGCTTTTGATCGTCTGCCCATTTGTGAATATTGCCAATACATATCACCAGCTGTCTCCCTCCCTCCCTCCCATACGGAACTTCTCCTGTCCTATGGAATCCCCAAAATTCAGCCACGTTTCACCCCTGACAGCCCCAGCTTTTCCTCTTTGTCCCTCCTGCAGCACCCCCTCCTCAGCTTGCCCTTTTCATCTCCTCTCTCTCGCTCTCCTCACTCCCCAATCTCTCCTTCCACCCCTAGTATGCACCTGCCCTCTCGCTGAGGATTCTAGGTCAGTTCCGCCTGGACAGTTCCCACCGGATCGTTCCCACCCACCAATTCCCATGTGGACAATTCCCACCCATAACTCAAAAAATACAAAACACATAAGGCAACTAATCTCCCTCTCTTTTCTCTTCCAGACCGTACCCCCTCACACCCCTCCTCCAGAACATTACCTTTTACATATCCTTTTCCCCTTCCAGACATGCAGTTCATGAGGGGGGAACAAAAGCCGCCCCACAGCCCCCAAACTACGTTTCAGCCTCATTCACGTTTAATCCGGGATCTAAATGTTATAAATAAATAAATAGTTAAATTCAAACTGTAGTTCATGTAGGGGAGGGGGGGAAATGACCCCCACACACCCCCCCCCCCCCAAACTAGATTTCAACCTAATTCAGTCCCTCAAAATGACACGCTGATTACGATTTATAACAAATGACTACTGTACCTATGAAAAGTTATTTTGTCCTCTGTGCACATCCGTTTGCTGCTCTAACTTCCTCGTTCCAGCCGTAAGAAAGAAGCGACGATCGGTAAAAAAGCCAGAGAGGGTGGGAAATGACCGGGAAGGGTGGGAGGAGGGGGAGTCCTTGGTGGGAACAGTCCAGGTGGGAACTCGTCTGGTACCATGATGAGCCCCAGGGAGGTAGGGGAACAAGGAGAGCGATGCCACAGGAGGGCAGGTGCACACTGGGGGTGGGGGTGAGAAGGGCTCAGTGTACGAGTTCTGCAGAGTCACCATTGACATCTGTGTTAAATGGCTATTCTTCAATACTGATAGGTGTGTTTTTTGCATGGAGTTGATGGAGACCTTTATATGCCTGTTTTTTGGCTGAGCTCTGTGGTTTATAATTGCAGGGGGTTTTTAGCACATATTTTAATGATTTGCATCACCATTTATATATTTATCATTTATATTAAACATTTTTCTGTATTCATTGACGAAGACCCTGGTAGTGAATACATTTTGGATAGTTTTATTTTGAACCTCTACGATCCGCTGTCTTTTATTTATAACATACTGTAAGATAAGCATTGCCATGCAGCAATGGATCAGAGGTCCATCAAGCCCAGCATCCTGTTTCCAACAGTGGCCAATCCAGGGCTTAGGTACCTGGCAAGCAGTTCCGTGGACAGATGACCCTCTTCTCCTGCCACCCGGCACCTGACCTAGCCTTTTAAACTGAAATTTTCTCTAGAAATAGGCATTTTCCCCATAGTTTTAAACTGAAACCTTTTCTAGAGGTAGAAACTAAACTCCTTTGTTCTAAACGGCAGTTATTTTCTGTTAGCTCATCCAGTGACCTCAATTAAGTGTTAATTAAGGAGGGTCACTGTTATGATTCTGCCGGTTTGGCTGAGGGGGAGGGGGGACGTCTCTTCTGATTGGCTGCCAGGGGTTGTGCTGACGTCAGGGGATAGTACTTTAGCCTGCAGCTGAGGAGTTTCTCTGCTTTTGCGTTACTTCTTGGTAGTAACAGGAAAGCCTGATAGGTTTCTCTCAGAACGTGCTCTAGGTTCTGACAGGGTTCTGTGTTGATTTAGAGTATTCTTTTCCTTCCCTCTGGGTTAGCTGCTGCTGTGTGTGTGTGTGTGTAGGTAGCTCTGTAATCAGGGTCAGCTGCTCGTTTGTTTAGTGGGGGCTGGGCATTGCTCAGCCTCCGGGGCTCTGGGCTGAGTGAGAGTGTTCTCCTTTGTTTGTTTGTTTTAAGGATTTCTCTTCCCAGTGTCCCTGCCTGCTGGCTCAGTGAGTTTAACCCTTTGTGTACTGTGTGTATTGTATTCCTGCCTCTGCCAGTGTGTTTGTTTGGATGGGCCCCACTCCCTCTAGGGAGCGGAACCGTTCTCTCTGATTGTTTGTTGATTTATGGCACTTTCTCTCTGCTGGCTCTTCAGCTTAACCCTTTGTGTTCTGGGTGCCTCTGTCTACAGTGGGGTTGAGGCAAAGGCTTTCTGCCTTCCTTTTGTGTTTGGTTCCTCTGGCTTCTGCCTGGGGCTCCTACCCTGGGGGGGGGGGGGGGTTGCTGTGTTAGTTTCCCTGTCCTGCGCTAGTCCCCTGCGTGGGCGTGGCCCGCTCTGGTCCTTTGTTTCCCCCTCTGCCCTATTGCTGGTGTTCAGCGCGTGTCTGGCCTCTTGGGGCCCTCTGGGTTCTTTCACCCCTCCCTGTGTGTGATTGGGTTCCAGTTCAGCCGTGAGGCTCGCACGAGTGGCTCTGTCTGTGTGGGTTCCGGTTCGGCCGCGAGGCCCGCCTGTATGCCTATTTCCCTTCTTCCTGAGTTACTGTGGGGAGGGGTAGCTTAGGGGGTATTGTGTAGCTGGGATGTGCGGTGGTGGGTCGGTCTCCCCTTGGCCTGGGTCGGCGCCCTGCTGGCCTCGGCCAGGGCCCAAGGGCTCACAACCAACCCAACGGATTACAGTCACGTGACGCTATGTTCGGGAGAGGACGCTAGCAGCTTCGCTCCCGCTCTCTACCCGCCAAATCGGCAATCACCAGCCTGGAAAACATCGCGAAAATCACCCAATTTGTAATATAATTAAAGCGGATACCGCAGCCAAACTTTGAAAAGAACTCCACAGATGGCAGCGAAGAATTTGCGAAAAGAAAAAAGTAAAATAACGGAGGACAAAATGGCGGCCCCGGCGAGCCCGGCGGCCTCGCAGGTGGGATCTGCCTGGGCAGCCGAAATTGTCGGCGAGGTCACCAGCGCCATGGAAGTGATCCTGGAAAAAAAACTGGGCGCCCTGGCAACGAAACTGGAGACTCTAAATAATAATGTTGCCCAAATAGGAGAAGATATGGCCGCATATCAGCAGCGTGCTAGCGATGTGGAAGACCGCATGGTGCAATTAGAAGAAGCACAAACCAAGCTCACAAAGCAGGTTGAAGGCTATGCTGCTAAAATAGAGGACTTAGAAAATAGATCTAGACGCAACAACTTGCGTCTGGTGGGAATCCCCGAAAACCAGGGAGAACATGATTTAAAATGTTTTCTGGAAACCTGGCTGGCGAGGGAATTGGAGCTCCCTGCAGCACTGGGCCCTTTGCGGATTGAAAGGGCACACCGCTTGGGATTAAAGTAGGTAAATGTGACACGGCCCAGAGTAATAATCTGCAAGGTCCTCAATTTCGCTCATAAAACAGCGATTCTACAGGCGATTCGAAGTGGCAAGGAGCTGGTATGCGGAGCCCAGAAAATATTATGCTTCCAAGACTATTCAGCAGGGGTCTCAGCTCAACGGAAGCTATTTTCCCCTATCTGCACAGAATTAGTGAAGCGCAAGATTCGCTTCGCGTTGTTGTACCCAGCAAGGCTCCGGATCACATATCAATCATCCACAGATATTTATTCTTCGGTGGAAGAGGCGCAGAAGTTTTTGCACCGGCTGGATGGCGAGCGCTGAGATGGAAGGAGACACCATAGTTGGCTTGGTAACTTGATGGCGCAGTAGCGCAGGCGGAATATAAATATTAAGAGGTTTTGTTTATAAGGGTTTCATTGCTTAACTAAAAATATGACATTGAGAAGATCTACAGGACCACAAACTGGAAGATTAGAACTCTGAACTGCATTAAGTTTAATTAATGGAGACTCTACCATGGGTTGGTTAAAGGTAAACAGGGGTATCAGATCTTTGAATGTATAAGCAGAATTGAAATGAGACAAAAAAGAAGGGGTAAGATTGGGTGCGGGAGTAGGCACTAATGTTTCACAATAATATGATAAGAGGAAGGAGGATACAGAGCAATATCTTGGGTGGTTAAGGGGAAATATAAAAGGGCAAAAGGGGAGAATGGGTTTTAAGATTCAAGGTTGGGGTGGAGGGGGGGCGTTAGAGGTGAACCTAACTCCTTCGGGGGGGGGGGGCATCGGGGAATAGGAAGGGTAGGGTAATTTTAGGGGAAGGAACAGGGAAGGGAGGGAAAGAAGGGAAGGGTAGGGATTTAGATAGGAGGGATTACACTGTGGATAATTGGAATAAAAGCAGATATATATTGGTATAAAGGACAACAGGCCAACATCAATACACAAGATCTGGGGGACAGGAGAAGGAGGGGCCAGAGGCTGGGCTGGCTCTTCCATGTGGAAATGAAAGTGACATGGCACATCACCTATGGGCAATTAATAGATCATGGTTAAAATAGTAACCTGGAATGTTGGAGGCATACATTCCCCAATAAAGAGATCTAAAATATTACATTACCTGCAGCGAATAAGAGCAGATATAGTATATTTGCAAGAAACACATTTAACTGAAAGTGAGCATGCTAAATTAGAGAGATGGTGGTGGGTGACTGTATTGCTTCTGCAAGGCGGTTGGGCGGAAGGGTGGGGTAGCTGTTCTGATCAGGAAGGGAGTGGCCACACAACTCACTAATATGGTGAAAGATCCTGAGGGACGCTTTATCTTTGCTTCAGCAGTGGTAGCCCGTCAGCAGGTTTTGTTGGGCAGCATATAATCACCAAACCAGCTGGACCTTAAGTTTTACAAACGGTTAGTGGCAGTCTTAGCTAATGTAGATGCACCCCCCTTGTTATTGGGTGGGGATTTTAACATGGCGTGGGACCCAGCAGTGGATAAGTCTAGTCCCCCTCCAGGGCAGCAACGATCTGGGTCTAGGGGACTACCCAATTTCTGTGCATTACTCAACCTTATAGATGTGTGGAGGACACTTCACCCCACTGACAGGGAATACACTCATCAATCTAGAGCCCATAACACACACTCTAGAATAGATTACTTGCTGTTCTCGCGATCGCTCTTCTCGGACATTTCAGAGGCCGAAATTGGCCCTTGTGTAATATCAGATCATGCTGCGGTGTGGTCAGTTTGGACCCCGGGGACTCAAAATAATTGTGCAAAGACCTGGGCATTCCCTAGTTATTTGTATAATGATGGACAGTTTAAAGAATATCTAATAGGGAAGTGGACGGAGTACCTGCGACACAACGAGGGGCCCACAACAGATGATACGCTATTATGGGAAGCGGCCAAGTCGGTGCTACGCGGCGATATAATCAGCTACGTCAGCCATTATAAGAAGACCAGGGACAGGGAGATCTTACGGTTGGAAAAGCAGTTAAGACAACTGCGGCAACTGTTTGGCCAACAACCGTCGTCTGGAGTCCATCGGGACATTCTGGCGGTCCAAACTACTTTAAATTCTTTAATTCATGAACGAGCGGTCAAATCACAACAGTATTATAAATACCACCCTCTATAAACATGGAATAAAGGAGGGAAAATGCTGGCAAGATTGGCGACCCCAAAGAAGGTCAAGAGACAAATTTTGACACTTCGACAAGGGGGACAACTCCTTCATACTGATGCGGAAATAAGTGATGTATTTAAAACTTTTTTCCAACAATTATATGATACAGAGGATGAGGGGGGCTTAGCAGGTGATCTATACTTGGGTAATATTGTAACACCTACTATAACACAATCAGATAACAAAAGATTGAATGCGCCTGTTACCACGGATGAGGTTAGCTGGGCCATTGCTAACAGTAAGGTGGGGAAGGCGCCGGGTCCTGATGGACTTAAGGCAGAGTTCTATAAAATGATGGAGACCCCATAGTGCCAGCGTTGACTAATGCATTTAACTCTTGGGTAACACTTGGACGCTTACCGAACCATCTTAAACCTAGCTCAACTTATAGTACTGCCGAAACCACAGAGAGACCCTACCTTAGTGACATCATATAGACCTATATCCCTTCTAAATCAAGAGGTAAAAATATTAGCAAAAATACTTGCCAATAGATTAAGTAGAGTGCTCCCAGACATAGTGCATGAAGCACAAGTAGGGTTCGTGCAGGGAAGATCGGTGGCAAGGAATTTAAGGCGGTATTCTAGCTTCCCTGGAACGTTTAGAGAGGACAAGTAGGGCCTCAATTATGATAAGCTTTGACGCTGAAAAGGCGTTTGATCGCGTGGAGTGGCCTTTTTTGTTCTCTGTCCTAAATAGCTTATGGATTTCAGGGATGGTTTATACAGGCGATCAAGACACTATACTCTACCCCACGGGCTAGAGTGATGGTGAATGGGGTAAACTCCGGAGATTTTGAGATACGGAGAGGGACTAGGCAGGGGTGTCCTTTGTCCTCCCTTGCTCTTTGCCCTGTACCTGGACCCCTTGAATCCGAGATATGAGCTCGTGTCGGGCGGTTCATGGGGTGCAGATTGGGGCTCAGGAGTTTAAGGTTGCGGCGTTCGCTGATGACCTTCTGGTAGTGCTCAGCGACCCACAGGAATCCCTGGCAGCTCTCTTAGAAACTATTTCAAGAATTTGGGACTTATTCGGGGTTCAAATTAATTTTGAAAAATCAGAGGCGCTAGCGATACCGGACACCACGAAGCGATTATGGCCGGAACAATTCCCGCTGCGATGGGAGATGGATTCGTTTAGGTACCTGGGGGTCCTACTTACTACACAGACAAAGACTCTTTATAGTTTAAATGTAAGAGACTTATGGACAAAACAGAACAGCAATTGGAAATGTGGCGCCCACTGACACTGTCCCTATCGGGGCGAATATGTCTCATTAGAATGGTAATCCTCCCCAGGTGGTTATATATGTTACAAATTCTGCCATTGACTTTGTTAAAAAAGGACTTAAGACTTTTTTATCGCTTAATTTCGAAATTTTGCTGGGCACACAAAAAGGCCAGAGTAAGATTAACACGCCTATGGGGAGGGTGGCAACAGGGAGGGCTGGGGTTACCTAATATGCAATATTATAACATAGCATGTCTCTTACGACATGTCAGGGACTGGGTACTTTCCACTGATTATCATACACCCATTGACATGGAGGGAGATCTCTTTAAACCTTATACATTGATATCTTATTGCATGCGACAGATCTACATTACCAAAGGCATTTCGACAGTCAATGCTTTTGGGCCCACTGCAGGCCGCATGGAAGTTCTTGGGGAAGTGTTTGGGGGGAGACGCGCAGACAACAGAGCTTTTGACCATTGTGGGGAATCCAGGATTTGTACCCGGGTTAGCGAATCAGACTTTTGTGAGGTGGGCACAGGCAGGCATTAGGGACTTGACAAGTGGTAAATTCAGAGGGTCAGATTAAAGATTTGGGGCAAACACTCCAACAGGGAAAACTAGGAAGGGGCGATATGTTCGCTCACTGTCAGTTGAAACATTATATCAGGACCTTAGATACTGAAGTACTAAAGAGTGGCCTGGGCAAGAAGATTCAGGGAGCTGTTGTAGAGCTCTCAGACGAAGCCCCATCTATTTCCGATATTCAGGGGAAGATATGGTTGTTGAGACCTGGGGAAGAGTTAGCCCAGCTTAGGCAAAGATGGGAAGCAGATGTAGGGACGAGCCTTGCTAATTGGGACATTGTAGCTCATATAAAAGGAATACCTAAACTGATCAGTGGGGCGCTCTATCGAGAATGTGCCTTCCGGGTTATACACAGGGCCTATTTCACGCAAGTGCAATTATTTAGAGCGGGAGGCATTCATACGCCCATTTGTTTGAAATGTAATAGTAATGAAAATACCTACTATCATGCATTTTGGAATGTATAATGATACGACAGTTCTGGAAAAGAGTGGAGAGATTTTTGTCCCTCATGTTGTCAAGACATATCCAGGGAACAGCTATACAGCTAGTCCTGGATTGCCCAGGCTCCTTTAGGGGACTGAAAGCAGATGAAAAACTACTTTGCCACAAACTGTATTTGCTTGCAAGGAAATGTATCTTGCAATCATGGACTTCACCAGACTCTCCTGAGTATTGGCACTGGAGGAATCAAATACACCAATTGATGATGTGGGAGATGAAAGAAGCAAAGGCTCCTACAAAAGGTAAAAATCGATTTTTAAGATTGTGGGGACCTTTAATAAACACTCTTACACATCGTGGTAGAAGCCTTGTACTTAAGTTATGATGGGCCGAATGGCACCATATGATAGAAACTTGCAATAAACACAGTGTAACCTAAAAGGAGGGAGGGAGGGAAGGGGGGGAGGGGGAAGTGAAGGGGGGGAAGATAGGGGGGGAGGCTGGAAGGACGGTCATAGGGGGGGATAGGGGAGGAGAGAAAAATTACAACTTGCAGATGAAGTAATGTATAATAAGGTATTAAGTGTTGTTACAGGATACAGGATTTATGTGTATCAGGTTCCTCCTATTGCGGAGTGTATGTTTAATCTGTCTTCAATAAAATTGTTGAAACATAAGTGGTTAATTAAGGTGTGGGGAAGTAGAATACTTGCATAGGTTGCTGAATCAGCTTCAAACATCCTGTTCAAAAGAGGCTCCTTAGATTCAAAGTATATAAGAGGAAGGTCACACGATCTTTCTTTCGGAGAAGTTCTGAGAGAAGAGGACATTCTCTGGTAAGTGAACGTTACTTGTGCTTGTGCTTTGGGAACTTAAAGATTGGGGGTTAAAGAGGAATTGTAGGTTAGTGTTAAGCAAAAATAAAAATATAAAAAGCAAATTTAACACTAATCTCCATAGTCTTTTCCACTTAGTTTAAAAGCTTTGTACCACAGCATTAACAGATAGAATCGAGCAGGCACTGCAGATCTAGTTTAGTATTAGGGGGAATAAAAAGAGAGAAAGAGAGGGAAAAGCAAGCAGGATCTAGTTTAGTCCTTCCCGCCCACACCCTAGGACAACTCTTCATTATAGTCAGTTATTGTAATTAGGGTAACAAGCAAGGAGTGCTCTTACAGAGTTTTAAATACATTCATTACCATCTAAGAAGGAAACACTAAATAAATCATACAATATACTATATAAAATAAAAGACACTTTTATATTAGGCTAATATCCTTAATACTCTAGCAAGTTTTAAATTATTGAAAAAACTAAAAAAACACTAAGATGGAGTCAGCAGTCCAGCAGCGAGAGGAGTGCTATCCAGTCTTTTGCATTGAGTGTCACATGTATGATTATCTCCCAGTTGGTGAGATGTCATATGTGTGTGCCCGATGCAAAGAGCTCCTAGCTCTTAGAGAACGTGTCCATTCTCTTGAGGCTAGAGTAGCAGACTTGGTGGAGCTGAGGGAGACAGAGAGGTACATAGAGGAGACCTACAGGGATGTTGTAGAGAAGTCCCACCTCCAGTCTAGTAGCCCTTGTGCTAACCTTGGAGGAGGGAGGTCTCCTAGAAGGACAGCATCACCCTGGTGAAGTAGGAAGTACTCCTTTAGCCAGGACCTGCCCACCAGGTGATGTACTATCCTCTCGCACCGAGGATATGTCTCCAAGTGCTGCCCGGGAGGGAAAGGTTAGGACAGCTGTTGTAGTTGGTGATTCGATCATTAGGCATATAGATAGCTGGGTGGCTGGTGGACGTGAGGATCGCCTGGTGACTTGCCTGCCTGGTGCGAAGGTGGCGGACCTCACACGTCACCTAGATAGGATTCTAGATAGTGCTTGGGGAGGAGTCCGCTGTCTTGGTACATGTGGGTACCAATGACATAGGAAAATGTGGGAGAGAGGTTCTGGAAGCCAAATTCAGGCTCTTAGGTAGAAAGTTCAAATCCAGATCCTCTAGGGTAGCATTTTCTGAAATGCTACCTGTTCCACGTGCAGGGCCCAAGAGACAGGCAGAGCTCAGAGCCTCAATGCGTGGATGAGACGATGGTGCAGGGAGGAGCCTATTCCGAAAGGATGGGCTCCACCTTAACCAGGGTGGGACCAGGCTGCTGGCGTCGGCATTTGAAAAGGAGATAGAGCAGCTTTAAACTGGAAATGGGGGGAAGGCCGACAGTCCGCTCAAAAGCGCATGGTTCGGGAAAAGGTATCTTGCAAAGATACCTCACAAACAGGGAAGATAGGGTTTCTGGATAGTGAGGTTGCACAACAGACCGTGGTAGACCAGGTGCCCTTAAATACAACTAAAGATCAGACAAAGATGTCAAATCAATAGTGTCAGGTACTAAGCATCATGCAAATAAGAACAACAAACATACTCTGAAATGTCTATATGCAAATGCTAGGAGTCTAAGAAATAAGATGGGAGAGTTGGAATATATTGCACTAAATGAAAAATTGGATATAATAGGCATTACTGAGACCTGGTGGAAGGA
The DNA here is from genome assembly GCF_901765095.1 of Microcaecilia unicolor. Classification (NCBI taxonomy): domain Eukaryota; kingdom Metazoa; phylum Chordata; class Amphibia; order Gymnophiona; family Siphonopidae; genus Microcaecilia; species Microcaecilia unicolor. The sequence continues at coordinate 224 of NW_021963538.1, read as the reverse complement.
GGATAACCAGTGGGACACTGTCATACCGGGGTACAAAGTATATTGTAGTGACAGGGTGGACCGGACTGGTGGAGGGGTAGCATTGTATATTAAAGAGAGCCTTGACTCAGATAGAGTACAAATTCAGCAGGACACAAATCACACCTTGAATCATTGTGGGGTTGAAATTCCATGTATAAAAGGGAAAAAAAAATGGTGATAGGAGTGTACTACCGTCCGCCTCG